>NC_056749.1:714241011-714276011 GCF_019279795.1 Protopterus annectens
AACATAATCATTATTTTAAATGTTTCAGGCTACGATAGCCATTTTCCCATAAAGCTCTTATGTTAAGGGCTAAGATTCTGCACTGATGTTTAGGACTAAATGGATTCAAATCATATGCTTATTGTGTTTTTTTCTTGAATAATTACTTCTTACTATGTTATAAAGATTTTTTGACTACCACAGCATGTGAATCACTGGTCACAATCACAGTGAGGTCATACAACCTATTAGCAAATATTCTGGTCTTTAGATCATGGCCAAGGCAGGATCTTGATGAGGGGAGTGAATGAAGTATTTATTTTTTTGATGTTATTCTATGATGATAGCACATATACTTATCACACACCACCAGCAAGCATGGTTGCCTCATGAGAGTAGAACAATTAAAAAGATAACTATTTGTTAGGTCCAGAAAAAGAGAAAAAAACATTTAAGTTATGCAAGTTAGGATCTTACTCCTTCCATATCTTCATGCAAAGCCAATTCCGATTTCCCAAGAAGTCATAAATTACTTTCTTTGTGGGTCTGATTCTTTCCAGATGGGCTATAGACCTGAGAACACAATACTGTCAAGGACATTTCTCACTTGTACAATGTAAAGTAATTATCAGCTATGAGAAGCATTAGTAACAAAACAATGGGCAAATTGCAAGCAGAATTATAGCATAATAAATGTCATTTCCATTACATATTGCAGAAAAGTAATTCTATTAATATATTTATGATTTATTTAAGGTGGTAACTGAACTGATCATGCACAGCCATTACCCAGGGCTCAGAATAAGGGTAACACTGATATATGTAAGTATTGTATATATAGATATAGACATACACACATATGTATTGTTTTTGAACTATTTACAGTAAGAAGTAACCAACATGTTTTGGGGTGCAGGAGGAAACTGGTATACTCAGAGACAGAAAGAGTGAGCTAGAGATAGAGAGACAGAAAGCTGCGATGTTAAAATGCATTGGCCATGGGTAATATTGCTTTATCCACATTTGGGCAGTAATCATTAGTTTTGCACAGAATGATTATTAACATGGATTGGCTGCTAGCAGAGAACTGATTAACTAAATTGTTTTTTTTTTTTAACTAAGACTACTAGTCAGATATTGTCTCAGAATAGTGAGTTTATTTATTTTGAATTTATTAACTGGGTAGTGCACTGGTCCCACTGGACCTATTTCAGTCTCAGACTGGGGAAAACATGACAGATAATTGACATTATATACAGAGTGAATGACAAAATGCATAGTGAATATCATAGTTTGTGTGAGGGTATATAAAGGAACTCATGAATAACATTATGTATAAAATGACCAAAAACAATACAATATATACATGCATTATTTACAGAGCTATAACCAAAGTTTGGCAGCTAAAAGAATTACAATCAAAAATAGAGTCAGAACAAGCTATGCAGACAGAAGACGTGAATGATGGGGTTAAGTTATATGACCAGAGAGAGATAGAGAAAAAGTAGATGCATTTCCTCAAGTCTTGAAATGTGTTTTTATTCCTGATAACAAATGTGGTAAGATGAATGATCATTATGAAAAGAAGTAGAGCTTACCACAGTTTGGGACCAAGGACTGGGAAAAAATGGTCTGTGCAGTGAAGCCTAGTTTGGGGGGGTTTGAAGGAGGGGTCGTGTGAGGTTAGATATCTAAGGTTGTATGTTGGCACATCTCTGACTAGTCTGGAAGTTAGTCGGGGTTGGGTGTCTTTCTTGTTAAGTTTAAATAGTTGCAACACAAGTAGAAAGTCAACACATTGTTTCTCAGGTAGCCAGTTAGCTTTTGCAATGGTTTTGTAGTGATGTTCACTTCTTGGGGACAGAGTGATGAATCTGCAAATGGCATTTAAAATGGATTAAATGGTGAATGCATTTCTTTTAGAAGCTACAGCAATTAGAGTAAGGCAATATCCTAGCTGAGCCTGTAACCTACCTTTACCTATAATATTTCTACATAGTCTAGATAGAAATGGGGAGATCATTTCATCCCAGAATAAGAGAGGTCAAACCAAATCCCCAAGTATTTAAATGAAGTGACATTGTCAATAATATTATTAAGATGATTAAGAATTTTTGAAGGCCTGGAGATAGAAGTCAGCTTTTGCTATTGCCAAAAAGCATTATTTTTGTTTTAGAGGAGTTTAGCAGTAATTGTTTATCACGGACCATTAAATAATGGCATGAAAATCCAGAAGTTCGTATCTAAATGATGGTGAGTAATGACCAACTTTACTGCTTTAGTAGGCCCAAACAGATTTTCTAGAACTGGGGTTCAAACAAATTGGCAGTGCCAAGTAGCGCCCCCCTCTGACTTATCATAAAAAGAATATTTATATTATGATTACAGGATGTGGGATTCAGGACCACAGCAGGAAAACAAGCATCCATGTGCAGCAAGTCAAAAATGATGAAGATGATGATGTTTAACAGAGCTAAGGAATCCTGCAGGACTGCTAAAGTCAACAATATAAGCAAAAAAAATTAAATAAAAATAGAAATAAGCATTTTATCACCTTAGCAAATTAATTGTAATGGGGACCACAAACAGATTAATGGGGTTCGGGATTCCAAATCAGGAGAACCCTCTGGAAATCACGTAATCAGAAGACCGGTATGTGGATCATGGTTGAAAAGGGTCACTGATGTCTGATTCATTTTCTTGGTTAACAAATGAAATTAAATTTGGTTTAATTAAATTAAATGAATCCAGCGGTCCGACTAAAACAAGTAGTGTCAGAGTGACCCCCATATAGAATTATTCAAGTCAGGTGATCCATGGTAGTATTGAAGAAGACAGAATTCAACATTATAATTATCACATTCAGGTGTATGTCTCAGCTTTTGTACAGAGACTGTCCTCTCATCGGAATTAACGTGTCAGAGCCCCATATTGGTATCAATGGCTCTCAGCAAATTCACTAAAAATCGTGAAGATGCACTTTGTGACAGTCAACCAACAGATATGAGTTCACCCTGCAAATTGACATCTGAATTTATTGTTGCATGCAAACAAAAGAATTTTTGAATGACTGAATCAGGAGCACATAGGACTCCAGCAGAGTTAGCTTGGGAGAATCATGGCAGAGTTATTAAAAAAATGAAGCCCATTCACCCATGTGATGAACTTTATCTAGTGTGCTGAATGTTTGGATGTATGTTTAAGCACAAACAGAGGTATGTTTGAATTTTAAAGGGACAAAACTACTGTTAGAATTGTGATTCTTTATCCAGTTAGAGCTTGTTTCCCATCTGATTTACAAAATACAAAAGAATTTACTAAAGCTTTTGCAGGGTTAACAGTCTTTTTACTATAAATGTCAGAATGAGATAATCTACTTTGATTGGGCTCTCACCCCTTGAGCAGCAAACCTTTGGTGACCAGTGCATTTACACTACCTAATCGGGCTATTACCTATCACCCAACTCCCAGATTCATGTGTCATCCATTATTAAATACTTTATGCTGCAGGACGCTCACCAAGTCTTTCATGCCCCGGGTAATTAGCAACCATTGTGGATGTCCCAGCATGTAACAGTCACTGGACATATATGAAAACAGTACCAGGAAAGAAATGCATTTTTGTCATACTAGTCATTAGAACACACTTTTAGACTGACAAGCAAGGGGACTCCTATAAAAAGATTGCTTTTCTTTAATGTAAATTTATTTTATCTTCAGAGCTGTGCATAGACTGAATGCTTTCAAATTTTTATTGAAATTTCACAACAAAATGCATGACTTTTCCTAAAGGCTCTATAATTCTGGATTTCAAACAGTACATTGTAGCATTTTAGTTGCTCTCAGTACAACATCAAAAGTAACCATAAAGTTTAACACTGTCTTTTAAGTATGACTTAATTTTTCTGTAGCTTAGATCCTTCCAGATTTTATGCAAGTATGTGCTGTGAACAGAGGCAATTAGAAGTAGTGCTGTTCTTATAACCCCCACCTTCACCGCCACCACCAAGTAAGAATTCTATCTGTAATTTAATTGCACTTTTTATTAATTAAAGCAGTGTGGAGGCATTTTCTCAGGGAGGATGTTATTTCTGGAAACTGTCAGATATTAGTGGTGTGACTGTGTAGGCTTCTGACAGAAAAAAACTAAAGTATATATTTTACTTAGGCAAGACAGCACACCGTAATCATTTCATTTTCTCTAGGATATGAGTCTGAAATATTCCTTCTTTTTTCAAACAAACTAAAATCTCCCCAAAAATAATTCTGGCAGATGTAGTTATAGCTGAGACATCTTAATTATTGTTTCCAAGGCAATGACAGTAGGTGTAAGGGAAGCTGACATCTCCCTGCAGCTATGAGCTTTTTATATCAGAACTTCAGGCGATTATAAATTATCTCTGTATAAGACTGGCATAAGCACAACGCATCAGATAAAGCTGGAACTGGATAATGCAGCAGCGTACACGTGCTCACTTATTCTTTTGATTACTTCTTACTCTTTTTTTTGCATTACCATTAGTATTCAAAAAACCGACTGTTAAGAGACTCATGGAATTAAAATGATAGCAATTATATTTACTCACTTTTTAAAGAACACTTATCCCTCAGCTGTGTGAAACCGTTATGCCTTTGTCTCTGAATCCATAGGAAATGTTCTGCAGCTGTTCTTGTGAAACTAATGGGTGCTGCATACTGAATATAAAATATGATCCGTTGCTTGAGCTACATGACTTTATTATAAAAATGGATAACTATTAAACATTGAAGGGCCATGAGCTGTATACAAGCCTCAGGTTTACAGTTAATGACTTACGTGTCTCTGGTGCAGAAGCAAAGTGCAAATATCTGATTTTTTTAGGAGTTTTCAACATAGATTTAAGGGAATACGTAACAAAGTCTAGATGACATAAAAGTAGGAAGTTATTGGAGAATTCTTGGAGGTGGAGGGGCTTGACAGCTGATGTAATACTGCATGTCAATGCAATGTTTTTGAGGTTACAGGTGGTGATGGCTGTAGGTTCATGCCACCAAGCTGCGTATATTATCTAGAAAGTGGTGCAGAGTAGTAAGGCTACGGACTGTTAATGACCTACTTCTTGTGGTAGAAGCTTTGATTCCATCAGAGCCTAAAACCTTGCCTAATGTGAGACCTTTTGGGTAAGTCACTCATTCAGACAGTGCTCTGGGATAATTAGGAATAATTTGACCTAGATTCATTAATAGTCTCATGGATTGCATGAATAGTATCTACCTATAAACCTATACTCGAATGGAAACAAACTACAGAAATGACCAAACTGCACAAAATGAAGGTGGCATTCTGGGAAAAGATTTATGCAGCAATTTTTTTATGAAAGAAGTTCAAGAAATATTGTAGTGATGTTAGCCACTAAGAACAAATGGGAGATGGGGAGGAGAATATCGGGTAATAAATTAAATATGGTTATCTGAAGCTGTAAAATGGTGGGGGAAATACTAGTTTAATGCCACTGGGCATATGAATGTGCCTCACGTACAGAAAAAGTAACCATGATGGCAGTAGTCTACATCAACATTAGCCATTCACTACTACCACAATGTACTTTTGGAGATAGACACTCAACGGAGAGGTCAGCAAAAAGTGTCCTCCCATCCCTTGCTTTTAGAGTTTGTCACTATTATTCTGCAGTCACATGTCTTCTTTTCCTTTCATAGCAACAGACGCTTCTGTCTGAAGCATAGTTATGATTATTACCTGACACCTGACAGATCGCTGCTCATATAAGATTCTAGCCACATTAGCTAAGCCCTTCAATATAATACAGACTAGGCTACAAATGTTTTGTTGAAGAACCCGAAACTGGTTCACAGAAATAATGACAATTACTGGCTCATGTATTCTGCAGGACAAATGAATATAGTTAAAGCAATTGGTCATATTTCGTTTAATATACAATTGTATTTGAGTTATAAGGGAAGCGACCTGCTGACAGCTAAGGTTAGAGGGCTTTTGGACACTTTTCAGGACAAGTATTAAAGAGAGTGTCAAGTCACCATCCATAAGAGGTTATTGATTGATTATTGATTATAGTATAAAAGCACATTGCATAAATGCTTATGTCTGGCTAATAAATGAAGTGAACTGAAAAGAATTTTAATTGACATGAGCTGAACCTGAAACTGGTCAATTACAATCAATGCACTATCCCAGTAAACAAATAAAAATAAATAAATAAATACTAGAAATAATATTAAGGAACTAGATGTCACAGAAACTTGGAATGACCCATATGTTAAATTACCAGTCTAGACCGAATTAATGGTCATTTTATTATACCCAGAGATGAGGGTATTGCACATTCTCGCTCATGTTGTTTCTCAGTAATTTGCTTTTTTGTGTGTATTCATAATCAGAGAGTATGACTCTGATACTAGGTAATTTAAGTCATATATCAGAATTAAAAATGGTTGCATGCTATTGTTCCCCTAATATGAATGTGACAAAACATCAAACATGCATGCAGTTGAATTTCTTGTGACTGACTCCCATACATTATTTTTGAGAGACTTGAATTATTGTAAGATAAACAGGGTAAGAAATGAGGCATCTGGTTATTTTGGTTCAGAATTTGTCACTATTATCACTATTGTTATTGAGTTAATTAGTTTTCTAGTTAGAGACAATATCAACTCAGACTTACTTTTAACCAGTATCAGTGGTGTCATTAGAAATATCAGTGCAAATGCATTACAAATAGGGACACTCCCTGGCATTCTTTAACAATCGTGTCGACTTTGCTCTAATCCTACACAATTTAAGCATGTTAGTGAGATGAGCAGCACTAATACGCATGCTACTCATTGCTCCTACATGTTTGTAAGAACCTTTTTGTGGCCAGTAAAAATGTTTGCAGCCATGGAAAGGTGGTTACAAGCATGTGCATAGAATATAAGTAAAACAGTTTGCATTAAGGCAAAGATAAGATACTCTGGGAGTCAATAAACTCCATGCAGGCTTCTCGCAAACCTACACAGAGTTTACATGTTTGTGTGGTGAACAGCAGCACTTATTAAATATTCATGTTGTGGCTCACCCTCAAACATAAGCAAGTGGGTTTTGTGGTGGCCAGGCAACACAGATAGCAAACATAGTTACAGCATAGCAAACTGGGTTAGCAGGATTGTGCAGAATGCCGCAAGGACCACCAGGGTTTCTTCATATATTAATGTATTACGTTGGGGGGGACAGGACAGGACAGTGTATTTTTACACTCCAGCATACCGGGCTAGCGGGATTGCTTGGAATGCCACAAGGGCCACCAGGGATTTTCCTATATTAATGTATTATGTTGCAGGGGCAGGACAGGACAGTGTATATAGTGCTGAGTATTGTATAATCTCATTTCAAGCAGTCTGTACTAGTTGTGTCAATGATCAGTAAGGGTACATGGATTGCTATTTATAAGAAACAATCATGGGAAGTGTGTTTATTGAATAGGGACACACAGATGAAGTTTAGGAATGAATGCTGCGAAGGAGGACAGGTGAAACATTGTAGTGTATCACACATGAGGAAATGTAAAAGGCAGACAGTTGCAGCAGAAACACTAATCACATCTCCACATGGCACAGTATAAACTTCACAGTGACAAATGTATATGATGTGACTGTCACACAAGGTAACATAACAGTGGAGGATATCTGTGTGATATAAGAATCCAGACATGAACAGTGGAG
Organism: Protopterus annectens; assembly: GCF_019279795.1. NCBI lineage: Eukaryota > Metazoa > Chordata > Ceratodontiformes > Protopteridae > Protopterus > Protopterus annectens. The sequence goes on from NC_056749.1 coordinate 714,248,710, forward strand.
AGGACATGTATCATGGACATTAAATACAATTGGAGTTGGGTGCATATTGTGAAGCTGTGCAAACTGATTTGCTGAGTATGCCTGTATTATCATAAGAGACTTCCAGCAAGTAGATACAGGCTCATGGCCAACACTAATCCCATCAAACACAATTATGGACAATAAAAGATTATACAATGACTGCCAATTAGTATTCCAAAATGTGCACATTGATTAGTCAGCCCAACCAGCATGCCCATTGTAAATACCGACATATACTAATGGAAAATATCTGGTCACCCAGACTTTTTCCATTAGTATAAGTTTTGATTTTTTTTGTTTGTGTTAGGTAGCAACGGAAAACGGAAGATCTCCATTGCTGTAATCTTGCTATGTTATACATATAACATAGCGATATATCTTAAAAAAAAAAAAAAAGCAATGGAGATCTTCCTTTCTCCGTTGATTTTTTTAAAGATATCTCACTATGTCAAACTCGTTTTACATAGTGAGACAGCTTTAAGAAAGCAACGGAGATCTTCCTTTCTCTGTTGCTTCCTCTACACAGCTCCGATGTACTGCGTAAGCATACACATGCGCAGTGCATCAGAAAAAGCCCCAGAATAGCTGAAAACCATGGAAGGGCACAACGCAGGTATTATACAAAGACATTATTTAAGAAAAGCAAGTATTTTTTTCTTAAATAATGTCATTGTATAATAGCAATAACCCATGTCTGGATGTGGATAATGCTAGATTTACCCACAGTTGTCTTTGTTTGTCCGCTCGGGCTTCACCTTTGTGACCAAACCACACCAACCGTGGGTAAATCTAGCATTACCCACACCCAGATGTTGGTTATTGCTTAAATAATACCATCAGTAATACCCATGTCTCTGACACAACAGATGTGTTTCTGAGTGAGCATAGATGGTTCTTCACCAACACATTTGAACAACTCTTAGGACATGTCAGCAATCTATAAGTGCAATCAAGCACATTCTCCTGACACTAAAATATGTAGGAGGTGTGAGGAGACACACTTGACATTATGATCACTACAGGCTAGTTGACTGGTGTGCATGGCAGAATGTAAATCATGCAATCATTTTCATTAAACAGCTATGTATGTCATAAGTGCATCACTGAAACAGATATCACACATGCATGTGTCATTACACTTTGATCGGGTTCCATGAAATCAGACAATAATGTTTATGCAACAAAACTAATACCTAGATATGCACAAATAGTTGTGTGACAGCTCACAGTGACAAAGGTGGTACATTCAGTGACACATCATTGGAAGATGTGCATGGAGGGGCATGAGGAAGGGTGTATTGTACTCAGGTACTGGTGTGATAAAGCCTGTGAAGATACTATGGCCTGTCATGTGGATGTCCGGCACATACTCAGTAGTTGTGTTACATAAAAGGGAGTACTCACCACTTTGGACACATGCTGGTGGATATTCCACATACCATATATTCCAGGACACAGGGCACATACCATCTAGTCTGCAGATGTGGTGTGACGTCTACATTATCCTTGGTCTGTGCATTTTTTGCATAAGGAAACAGATCCCCACATGATTTTTTTCATCTCATGTGTTGCCATGGGTTCTGGCAGCAATCTTTGATGTGTGTTCATATTGTCTGTATTATACCAATATCACAGTTGGAGTCGATGATTGTCCACAATCTGTTGTCCTCCAGGCAGATGTTGGGACACAGGGTTTGTATGTCATTCTTGACATCTGTAATTTCAATCGTGGACAGGAAAGGGCCAAGCAGCATGCCCCGATGTACACACTTGATCACTGGACATGAGATATAGGTTACTTCATACATTTCTACATATTTAGATGCCATGTATGTGATCCACTGTTCTGCCCACTTGGAGATATAGGTGTTGATGGCCACGTCTATCATTGTGGAGTGAATACCTCAGTCTGTACTTCTGTCAACTGCCTTGGCCTTTTCAAGTTCCACAGGAGGATGCTCTTTGAGGGCATCTGGTGGCTGTAACAGGCATAGCTGTAGCATCAAAAACTCATACATGTCTGTTGCACACAGCTGGGATATTACTAGTGTCCATTTAGAGAAGGTCCATGATGACATGTTGGTCTACCTCACAGATCAGGAGAGTCAGGATGTGTCTATACATGCATGCATCAGGTGCTGCCCCCAGGGCACTCAAATGGATGCATGTTGATGTACACTCTTCTATAGGAACATAGTCCATCTGAAGGGTGTGTTGAAGTGTGTATCACACCATGTCAAGGTAGCTGTATGTTCTAAGTCACTCTGTAGGCAATCTGATGTTGTCATAGCCCATTATTTCTGTGTGATCCCTGCATGAAGGTAAGACAGAGGATTATTGCCTATCTTGAGTTGATCTAGGGTTTGGACACAGTCCCCCTATTCAGGTATCATTGACAAACTCTTCCAGCTGGGAATTAACACTTATGTCACTAGATGGTTAATAAATGGCTTCACTGACAGACCACATACTTTGAAAGTTGGTGAAGCAACCTCTACCTTTGCAGCTGTCACCACTGGTGTACCGCAAGGAACTCTGCTGGGCCCTATACTGTTTGGAATCTATTTTTCAACAGTTCAGGCTACATAATATGACCTGTAACTTGCCAAGTTTGCTGATTCATGCATATTAGTTGCAATCATTGAGTTCAGCAATAATGTCACTATAGTACAAGAGGTTTTAACACACACAAGTGATTGGTGCCAAAGCCACACAGTCTATCAATAAATACAGAATGTGTCAGGATTTGTGCCTTATGCAAAGTGGAATTTCCTGGTAAATACAGCACTGTCAAAACTCCCTCCATGCTGAAACCAGTGGTCTAAGAATTGGGAATGCATGTAGATAGCAATCCGAACCTCGACCAAGTGTCCACAGTGGTATGGAAATGCTACGTCATGCAACTCAGAAGTCAGGCCATTGTAGCCAGATCTGAGAAGGATATAACAGCACTGTACTCAAACCTCATCTGAACACTAGTACAGTATAATGCTTCCTTTTGCATGTATCTCACCAGACACCTGCAACATCTGGACAGACCACAGGGGTTTCCCACCAAGAAAATACAGGTCCTACAAACCATGCAATGACTTATGTGGATGTACTGAAAGCCATGTCATGGAATCTGTATGGGAAAAGATGAGGTGACTTGTGCCTGGATTACAGGGCATCTCTGACCCTGCTCTGATGTATATACTACACATCTGCAAATCAGCAGAGTCTGTTGACAGGAAGATAGTAAAAGCAATGACCTACATGCTGTTGTAAAATTCTCTCTCTACTGTCAAACAAATGCACAAACACACACATACAGTTGACTGCAGTGAGGATAGAACCCCTACCTATCTAAGTACATAGACTATAGAACATAGTACTTTACACCAGTGCCAAGGCACAAGTTTGACTTGGAATGTCTCAGACAATACTTTGTAGCTGATGACATCGGCGGTATATGTTGAGGAAAATATAAGTGTCCCACATGCTGGTGTAAAATGCTCTCTGTAATGTCAAACAGCAGCTCACACCCACACCCACACACAAAATCCCAGCTGACTGCAGTAGAAATAGAACCCCTACCTGTCTAAGTAAACAGGTTACAGAACACAGTACTTTATGCAGGCACCATGGCACAAGTTTGACTTTTACATGGCTACAGGTCAACTTATAATGGATGACATCAGCAGAGCTTGTCTGGATGCCAATTCATGAGATTGGAGTGGTAACTGCAGGATATATACGTCTGCTCATTTGGATGCACACACACATACACACACACACACACACACACACACACACACACACACACACACACACACACACACACACACACACACACACACACAGTTGACTGCAGTGAGAACAGAACCCCTACCATTCTAATTACACAGACTGCAGAAATCAGTACTATATGCAGGTGCCACAGCACAAGTTTGACTTTTACATGGCTGCAGTTCAACTTATATTGGATGACATCAGGATCATAGAATCATAGGATCATAGAATCATAGGAAGTTACAAGGCTATTGGCCCTGAGGCCCTTACAAGCCCAGCTAATAATTTACCCCATGTTCCAACAAGTCAGCACCCTATGCCACTGTCCAGCAGGGACATAGGTGGAATCCCAGGGGTGTATTTTCTGTTCCCCATCCAATTATCCAGGTTGCACTTAAAAAGGTTTAATGATGTACTCTGCTTTACATAGAGAGAGAGTATATTCCACAAAAGGGGACATTTCTGGGACACAAATCTGTACAACCAACAAGTCCTATGGATGTCACAGACCAATTTGAGGTCTCGTGTGTGGGTTACTCAAGTGGAGCTTGACTTGCAGATGTACAGCAGTCCCATCAGGGTGGGACCTGAGATTGCTTTGTATGCCAGACAGAGGTCACTGCTGAGGAGTCCATAGGAGACTGAATAGAGAGACAGAGCTTTTAGCCTATCTGTGTAGGGTGGATGTTTGAGGCCCTAGATTCTCCAGGTGAGGTATCTCTGTGGTCTCTTCAGTTGCTGCATGTGCTTTGTGAGGTACATGCCAAAAGGGGAATTGTATTCAATAATCAGTCTTATAAGGAAAGAATGCAGGGATGTTATGACCACATTGCCCCTGGATAAGATACTCTTACTAATGAGGTGGGCCATGTAGAAAGCTTTCCATACAACGGAGGCAATATGGTGCTCAAAAGTCAGTTTGCCATCAACCTGAGTTCCCAAGTCTCTCACGACTGATTGCATGCTTAGTACCTTATTATCAATGTGATAATTTGTGGGGATGTCACTCTCCCCAAAAGGGATGATGATGCATTTTTTGGCATTCAATTTGAGGTCATGTTTCTGGCACCAGTCATTTGTGTGGGTGAGACCCTCTTGGAGGACATCCACATCACTAGGGGAATTGATAACACTACCCAGCTTGCAGTCATCTGCAAACATGGTCAGCCATAGTCCACTAGATTTGGCCTGGACCTCTGAGAAGTATCTCCTAAACAGCAGAGGCCCAAGACCAGTCCTTGAGGTGGCTTTTCCTCTTTTGACTAGGTGGGTTCTATCAGTAAGCCAGTTTGCTACCCATCTGGTAACATATTGATTGATGCCTAGCTGAGAGAGTTTATCTATTATCAGCAGTGCATATGGAAGAGAAGTTGGGATGCCTATGTGAAATGGATGTGTAGGCATGTGCAAGCATCAAAATACTGTCAATCCATGGAATTGATTTGGTAACTGTGGGGTACACAGTTCCTCTTCTGGTTGGAAACATACACAAACACACACACACACACACACACACACACACACACACACACACACACACACACACACGCACACACGCACACACACAGACACACACACACACACACACACACACACACACACACACACACACACACACACACACACACACACATACACACACCTGCCCAGTTGACTGCATGACTGCAGTGAGAAAAGAAAACTACCTAAGTACGCAGACTACAGGGCACAGTACGTTATGAAAGTGCGATGGCTCAAGTCTGACTTTTACAAGACTGCAGGTGAACTTATAGTAGATGATATCAACGGGCCATGTAGGAGACAAAATGCTGCGTGACCTGCATAGGCTCATAGTTTCAAATGTACATAGGAGGCTACTAGTCTAATGGCTGTATGGTGTTTAGAAGCCTAGCTATGTAAAAAACAGGTCTATATCAGGTGAACAAAAACACTACTGAGTGAATCTCAGTTGAGTGACACATAATAAGTGAAAACCGCTAATATTGCAAGAATAAACAGAGACTGCCATAGGGAATTTGTCCCTTTACTTCAATGTAGTGCGATCGCGGAGTTGATATATTTAAGTAGGGGGGTGTGGAGGTTGCAGGGGGGTTTGCTCCCTGCATAAAACACTTAGTGACAGTTTATGTGTTTGACTTGTTTAGTTAATGGGATTCAAAATTAAGGGTTTTCACTTATGTGTTGCTCAACTGAGATTCACTCAGTAGTGTTTTCATTCACCTGTTATAGACCCATGTAAAAACCCATGTAAAAACATAAGTACCCTTATTGAGCATAGTTGGCTGGTCATTGTTAGCAGAGCAATTTTGTGAGCAGCACAAACTGGCCCAGTACATGTGGGACATAGGTGCCACCCCAGAGGTGACTTTACAATCACCCAACCAATAGTCAAGGATGCGCTTCAACAGGGTTATTGATGAGCACTGATTCACATGCAGTGGGAGCCTATTACAGAGGAGTGTGAGTAGTTGGAGAATATATCTCTCTCTAGCATATTTTCTTTATGTCACAGACTAGGTTGAGAACCCTGGGTCAAGTTATTCTTGTCCCACTTGATTTGCAGATACCCAGCATTTCCAGAAGGGCAGGGTCTGAGACTGCTCTGTAGGGCAAGCATAGGTCACCTCTCAGCAGCCTGCATGATACTGACTACACTGACAGGTCTTTCAGTCTTTCCATGTATGTCATGTTTGGAGGCCCTGGAGTCTCCCAGGCACAATCCTGTGTTTTCTCCAATTGCTGCGGGTGTCTGGTGAGGTACAGACAGAAGGGAGCATTGTACTCAGTTAGTGGTCTGATAAAGGTAGGGTACAGAAGATGTATGACCACCTTGGTCTTGGATGTAATCTCAATATGTATGATGTTAGCAATGCAGAATGTGTGTGTTACCACTATGGACATATAACGATGTAAAGTGTAAATTGCTATCAACATGTGCTCCCAAGTCTTGCAACATGGCATTTGAGCTTAGAGGGCTGATATGTATATCATAATTAGCAGGGGTACTTCATTGTCAAAGGGGACAATAAGACATTGTATGCTTTAATGTTCAGTCAGTGAGTTTAGGACCAGTCATTTGTGTGTGGCAGTTACTTTTGTAATATGTTACTATCATTGTGGGATTCATTATGACTATGTCCAATTACCAACCATCCGGAAATTTGGTAAACCACAGGCCACCTACCATTGCCTGCACTTCAGGGAAGTAGTTTGTACGTAGTTGAGGGCCCAGCACAGATCTTTGTGGTATTCTTAAGATATTTGGCCGCTACTGGAGATGCAGTCCCCAACTCTGAGTGTGTGCTATATCAGTGAGATAGTTGCTTATCCCTGTACTACTGTGTGGCTTCATTTCCACGTGGGAGATCTTCACTATGACACATGAATGGGGAATAGTGTCAAAGGTCTTGGATAAGTCAGCATAAGTGGTATGTCCTGCTATCCATAATCAAGGTCTGTTGGGTCAATATCCAAGAAATTCACAAGGTTCAATAAGCAAGATGTACCCTTGATAAAAACAAAATGGAAAGGGTCAAGTGTGTTGAAGGTCACCTATGTCCCTGCAGATATGATAATTGCTGATTCCTTCCCTAGCCTTGCAGATAAGTGTTTTAGGCATAAGGGTCATTAGTTGTAGTTCTGCATATTACCAGATTGATGTGCATTGCATGACACACAACATTTGATATTGCATTTTGAACTGTGATTGATATATGTGTGGAAAAAGTACTGAGATATTAGGATTTCAGTGTCTGAAGGGGTGGCAACAGATGGATGCATTATAAATATCTGACATATTGTTATATAAGGATCTCAGGTTGTAATGTTTTCACATTTCATGTCATACACAGGAATTGGACAGTAAACAGCAGTAATACTGCATAATATAAACATTTCCATAGCACAGCGGGTTTTTACAATGGTTAGAAAAGTGCATACACATGTGAGTGACACATGTCTGAGTGTAGGTAAGCAGAGAACAAATGTGAGCTGCACTGCTACAGCCTGACAGTTTGTACTGAGTCTATGAAATATATCTGCTGCATAACTGACTCTGTGGCAGCATGTGTTAATGCATTGATACATTGTTTTTTTGACCCAAATGGTACTGGGTTCAAAATACAGGTCTATAACACTTTAAAATACTTTTCAATACAGACTGATAATGCAATGGCATGAATTTGTTTCTACAAGATGTGTTGCTGCATTTGCCACCTCTCATCATTGCTGTACATTGGTGCATGATGTACACCTCCTCACAAACATGGATGCCAAAAAGTGAAGGGATCCATTGCTTTTTCTGCTACTTATGTGTATTGTACGTGATTCTATTTTTTGACCAGAGTAAAGGTATTAGAATGGGGTAGTTTGGAAAGTGGTGAAATGGGGAGAGAGTAGGGGGAGGAACAAATGCTGACAGTTAGTACTGAGTCTCTGGTATACACCTGCTACTTAACTGACTCTGTGGCAGCATGTTTTAATGCAGTTAATGCAGTGATACATTCCTTTCTGAGGCCAGATGGTACTGGGTTTGAATACAGATGTATGTAGTACTTTCACATTACTGTTCCTGTGCATTTGTGTGTAATGCTCACCATTATGCAATAATGCATTAAAGAAAAGAAATTGGGAATATAGAGCAGTGAGGAAATGAGAAGCAAGCAGGAGGAAAAACAAAGGAAAGGCAGGGTAGGAATGTACAGGAGGGGAGGTAGGAAAGAACCATAAATATCCATTTCTTTAACAGTGTAAAGTGAACATATCTGCCAAATATTAACTGAATTTGGACTGTGACCTCCAGAGAGAGAGGTGACCACAACACAATCATGTTAACCAATTGGACTGAATCATGTGTGTCAAAATGACATGTTCAAAATGGAGAGCTATGTATGGGATAATTTTTTTGTGGGACAGGTCCCCATTTTTTTTCTTTTTTGAGAGAGAGAGAAATGTTGGGGAAGGGACATAGAAATGTCTGAGTGAGGTAAGTTGGGTAGGTAAGGAAGCAATTGCAGCCCAACAAGACAAACAATGCAAGAGACAGGGAAGGTGATGGACACAAAAGTTTGGGGAACACCATGACTGGGGTGAGGATGGGGACATCATGAACCCATGATTGTCAAGCTGGGTGACAGTGAGAATCAAATTCTAACCCACAGGACTGTCTCTTCTGTCAGCTAACTCTACTACTGACTGGAGTGCCTGACATCTGTGTCTCCTCCTCCTAGTATTATGTAAAATGAAGGAGTGCAGCCTCTCCTGTTGGTGTAGGCATGCACCAACAGTGCAGCACACAACTCTTTGCACCATCCCTGGCCATTCAGCATGGGTGACAAAATCACCAACCCTGCCACTGCTTCTGGATGGTACCACTGGACCAGCCTCCAGGACAGGACTACCTGAGGGGGCAGGTAATGCACAGCAGCAGAAGTGGTGCTGCCAGGTTGGCTTCCAGGTGTGCTGAGCAATGGTGCTCAACCTGATGGAGGGGGAGCAGGCACTATTGTGCTGTGGAGCATTTAGTGATGTGGTACATGAACACAATTTGACAACATATAAAAAATAGATAAAATAAAATAAAAATAAAATATAAAAGAGAAAAGAAGAGTTGGGTTGAGAGGGAAAAAAGAGACAACATTAGTACCTTCATATGTGACAGACACTACATTGCTACAATTAATTGACCCTATTATCTTAACTTTTACTTTTAAGACTACCAAATCCTAACAGATAACATTTACTTTTAAGACTGCCATCTCCTAACAGGCACACACTATACTATAGATTGCAGCAACTACTCCTTGACATGTGCATATATTGCACATGTTCATGTTCCAGTTATATAGATTACAGTTTACAGCAGGGCATGTGTGTCACTGGTATAGAGATTTTACTTTAAACCTTTAAATTGCACATAATTGAAGGATTAACAGTACTGTATAGTTGAGAAGTGTGGTCTTTGAACCCACAACCTCTGACTAAAGTCTAGTATTGCACTGTTAGTTTGTGCTGCATATTAATGCATGCAAACTTGCTTTTACAGTTATACATGCTCAATTTGATACAGCTCTAAGAAATACCAAAAAAGCTATATTTAACTTTTAATGTTATAATAACACTACTATTCTGCTGGACTCATACCTCATGCTTCCCTCATGCTTGCCAATCTAACTCCATGGATTTGTACATTGACCTCACAGTCCCTGGCAGCTGTGGAAAAACAGAACAGAATATGATTATGAATACAAGTCTTGCCTATATTCTCTTACAGGTACCTTCTGTAGTTGATACTTACACAGGTAGGATGTCCACAGTCCTAAATTCCCTGAACCAATAGTTAAGGGCATCCCTCTTCCTCCTCCAGAGGTCATTGTAGTGTGATGTACATTGTTCACCAGTGTGGGGGATATTGATGGCATTGTTTACAGCCCAGGCTAAACTATCCCGAGCTTCAGACTTATACTAGGAGCCAGAATATCCCCCCTGCAAAGGCCTAGCACTGTGGTTCTCCACTAGGAGTCCAATAAAATCTTGGACTTCTGGACACCTCATCTCTGTGCCCTAACCTGACACCTTCCCCACAAATGCTTTCCATGTCTGCCACACATCTAGACCAATGTACAATGATGCTTTCCTACCAATTCCAGTCATCTCCTTTACTGGGAGCATGCGCACTGTTTGAAAATGTTGTGGTCCACTTACCAACTCTCAAACATAGTGCTGATCACCTCCGAGCACTGTGTTTGCATAATGGTAAGCCGAGTACAGCAGTAGCAAGCAAAGTAAGTTCAAGGTTATTGGATGTACAGGCATCTGAATATGTGTGTTAGACAAATGTGAAGGCCATGGATGTCCAGATAGCAGAAATATACTTACAGGAATATAGTACATAATATACCTACAGTCATACATTTGAGAATAAATGTGATAATACATAGATGAATGAATACATAACTGACACAGTATTAGTGCTTCACCCTCAAACATATAATTAATATCATCTACTCCATGTCAAGTGTTATAAGTGAGAGTGACCATAATGGGAAGTGGAACAATAGTAAAAGAATATGGAATATACTGTATTAAAACCCAGGACCATGTTTATGGCAGTCCTATCTTTAAACCTGTTGCCAGAAGAAGGTTGAGAAAACACTTGTCTGTATTGCAGTTCATTGCTATAAACGGCAATATCAAAGGTTGCACACCCTGTACTAGAACCCAGGACCATCTGTACTCCAGCCCTACACTTACACCTGCTGCCAGGTGAATAGTTACATGACATTCCTTATTTTACTAATCATTCTTAAGGTTTCGCAGTTAACAACCACTCAACATCACGTAGCGGGTTTGCATGATGCCTAATGGTATTAATTGATTACATCTGATTTCTGTCTCTGTCCTGTCTGGCCAGTTGTCAAGTATGTGCTAAGAGGTGCATCACACAAACAATGGCCCCCAACAAAAAGAAAAAAGAAAAAGAAAAAAAGAGAGGTACTTGAAATGAGGAAAATCAGTCTATGACATACCCACTAGAAAATGTTAGTTTAGTACACATGAGGTATTTTTTACATCGATTTGGATTACAACACTAACTCCAATGCACTTTCAGAACACAGGATGGGGGCCTTATCCCTCTTTGCCACACAAACAGCTTTACAGAAAATAACTTAAATCAATATGCACACAACCAAGTGCAGCAACATTTACACTATCAAACCATGCAAATGTTATTTGCACATGTATTAGTTTTGCATGTAGTACACCTAGTGATCACACAACCTGTCATGATTATTAGTTGCAAATATATACCTCTGCCTTACATTTCTGTGTTTGTTGGCCATTCTTCATTTATCTGAGCAGTAATCTGAGATATGCAGTGTGTAAGCCATTCTATATCATTGACATTAAAATGTGTGAGGAAATGAAGTGGAAATAATATCATATGCAGTTGCCAACAAATGAAGGGCAAGTGCGATCTTAAGGAATACAACCTGTGACTTGTGCGCTGCTTACTTACATTACCAACCTTACATCTAACACTTTGTAAATTGAACCTGACACACAGTCAAAGTAAGGCAGCCTGCAGTGCTGTTGTGTTTTCCTTCTCCCAACCACTAGTCATTCACATGTGCATTCCATTAAAAACAAACACTGAGTGAATGCCTGTACTATGTTTACATCTTCTACACTGATCTAAGTTTTTGGGATTCAGCAATTTTAATGACTTCCTACCTCATTTGCATGTTCACTGTGCTAACAGCCCTGAATCTACACAATATAAAAAGGCAACTGTGCAGCTAGGCAAATCATGGTGAGGAGAGTTGTATATGTTTGGAAGACTGCAAAGCCATTTTTCTTCAGGATATATCTGCACAAAGGAATATTGAAATTCAAAAGGTATGCTTCTGTTTTGTCACCTACATACTGCTTTATCTGTATGCATTAGTTAGAAGAGTACTGATGGCATGGGCATATTTGTCAAGCCATTTCACAGGTATACATGATTGCCAATACATGAAAATGGAATGCTGTGTGATAAATATGTACAAAGGTTCCTGGGACAGGTTCTTTGATAGCAATTTTAGCATTTCAGAGATGGTTTGTTAGCAAAATCAGTCATTTGCTTGTTGTTTTGGGTGGGGAGAGCAAAGCTGAGTTACTGTTATGGTACAAACAAAGATGGACTGTTCTTTTGGGGGAGGACAACAGTTGAGTTATTGTTATAGCACAAACAAGGATGGACTGTTGGATTTGGGGGGAGCAAAGCTGAGTTACTGTTATGGTATAATCAAGGACGAGCTGTTCTTTTGGGGGAAAATCAAAGGTGAGCTATTGTTATAGCACAAACAAGAATGCACTGTTGGTCTTGGGAGGAGCAAAGATGAGTTACTGTTATGGCACAAACAAGGATATGTTGCTCTTGTTACTCTCCTTGTTTTGCATTCTGCCTGTTGTTAGAATTTCACATCTGTAGAGTGTTTTATGTTTCTAAAGTGGGTAATACTGAGTGGCTACCTTTTCTCTTTTATCTGGAAACAGTTATTTTGTAGTTACATGATACTTATGCATATTATCCTTCTGTTGTCTTTTAGAACACCTATGAGTATACCAACCAAGCATGTCAATCCGTAAAGACCCCCTCCACTGATGCCAAGAACCAAGTGAGTGTAGATGGCTTTAAGCAACATTGTGCATTTATGCCAGAAGGGGATGGGGAGATATGGCACGTAGGATGTGAATATGGTGGCAGATTGTGGATGATGTCAGTGCTGTGCTTGGCTACGGTAGAACATATGAGCAGGTGTGCCACAGGGCCACTGACATGATCTCATCCTCATGGAGGAGAGCAGCTGCAGTGGGCCATGACCAGATGGTTGCTGGGGGAGGGCCTCCTATGTAACCACCACTAAACCCTAATGAAGAGTTCCTGGCCAAGATCAGAGATCCAGAGAGCTCCTAGGAGTGTGCACTACAGCATGTCTTCGATGTTGGAGCAACAGTTTTCGAGACAGCAAGCACATCAAAGGAGAAGCTTTCAGGTTGGCTTTGCTGTCTGAACAGTTGAATACTGTTGTATAGTAAAACACATGAAATCTAAAAGTTAATTGTGTGTCACATGTATTTTTTGGGGGGATTGAAGATTGCTATAGTTATAAGCATAAGTTAGAGTTTTCAGTCATGTTCTTGTTGAAAGTTGACTTAATGCACATATAAAGAGGTAAATGCATTACCCCCTGTGTTACTGTTAATTGTGGTGATGTTGCCCTTACCTCTTGGTTAACTTCTTCCAGGACTATCTGGACAACAGAGGAATATCTCATCTGCAGATGGTAAGGCAAACATTTTTATGTTAGTACTGTTGAGGAATATAAAGACATATTGTAGTGTGTGATATTGATCTCAGGCCTGTTGTGTGTATTGCTGTACTATCTGTACTAGTGGCAGCACTGTTAGTTTGTTAGCATATACTGCAGTATATTAGTGCCAGTATTCATTTATTCCTATGTTTCTTGCTTTTTATCATAGGTGATCATGACAGTGAGAGAGTGGGGTAGTGGTTCTGGGCATCCCCATGAAGGAAGCTCATACAGCAGAAATCAGTCACATTCAGGTAACAGCACTGCATCTGAACTTGAGTGTGACAGTGCCAGTGCATCTCCTGGCAGAGCTAGTTCTCTTGGTTGGGGAAGACAATGATGAACTGCCACTACTACCATAGCTTACACCTGTCTGACATACAAAGATGTAAAGCCAGCACAGAGCTTAGATGTGTTCATGCACTCACACACCAATTTTACCTGCAAGATCTCTACAAACCACACAACAGTTACTCATTTTGTCTCACTGGCCATTTGTTGGTTTATTCACTTGTCTGCCTTCTCTCTTACTCACACACACACTCATCAAACTTTTGAGTCAGCCTAGGCTTCCTGCCCACCCCAACCCATACACAACACCCTGTGCAAGTGGTGATAACTGTGCCATATCACCGGTTTGTATCTTTTGGATTCAGGGATGCAAAAGCTTTGTGTCTAATGCTCAGGATGCATAGCTAACTTAGTGCTTAGTATATCTGCATTTGTGATGTTGAACTGGTAATTGGACTTTGACTTATATTGACCTTGTAATGTTAGACAGTTGATAGCATCAAAATTTCCCAACTTTATGCTGAATGATCTTGTGAGGGTTGTGAAGTCAGAAACTGCAAATGCATATCATTACTTTCTAACTTCTCTCTTTTATGATTTTCCAGTACAGATGTATGGTGCTAAACTGAGGATATGCAGTGACTATCAGTACTTTTGGGAGTTATGACTGAATGAATTGATGATGTGAGGCCTTCTACTTAGTAATGGATACATAAGTCAAATATGTTTCTGTTGTCACATATTAAGGTAAGCTCTGTACAAATCTCCCGCCTTTTACTAGCTTACAGGACCAAGTAATGAAATACAATGATATGCCACACAGTCACATTATTAAACAATACACTCAAGGTTCAAGACGTACCTTGCGAATGTAGCAGTTGACACAGTTTTGACTCAGGGCTGACTCTATCTGATGCAAGCAGTAGACAGCTAATACATGGGGAGGTAAATTTTATTTTATTTTATTTTACATTTGTTGACCAGGAGTGTCCAGCTGAGCTATTGCCCTTTTTCAGTGGAGGCCCAGGAAGAAAAGCTCCAAAGAAATACCATGAAATAAAAATAGCAATACAGATACATTTCAATAAATATAGCAATAGAGAATTTTGGTAGTTAAAATATGTGCAGTACATACATGTATATTGTTGACAGATAAAACAGTAAAATAAACAAAAAGGAGAATGTTAAAAGTGTAGAATAAGTTGTATGTTTGGTTTAAAAAGAGAGTTGAGTAAATATAAGGTTTTGTATGCAGAGTAGCAGAAATATAAAAGGTTACATAATAATTTCAGGGAGCAGAGAACAAAAGAAGCTTTGTGTGAGTTGCCTGGCATTAATGTTATTATATGTACGTAAGTAGGATGAAGGTTTATTGCCCCTAGGTGGTGAGTGACTGTGCTATGTATTGTCTCTTAACCAATGCAAGGGCATACCGAATGCACCTATGTTTGCCTACACCTATAGTCTATCAGCTGGTGGTTCCCCTTGTGACTCCTCATCTGCCTGTGACTGTGGTGACTTGACACTGGTGGTGGGATGTGTGTCCCTTCCCCTTGATGATCCTGCTGAAGCTGTTTTCTTAGGAATATGTTGTGCAGCATGACAAATACTGTGAATATTTCTGTACATCTTCATGGATTGTACTGCAGAGCTCTCCCAGATGTATCAAAGGACTGGAATCATGACTTCAGCAGCTGAAGAACATGCTGTATGATATTTCTTGTTTGAGCGTGTGCCTCATTATGGTGTTCTTTTGTGTGTGTGTGTGTGTGTGTGTGTGTGTGTGTGTGTGTGTGTGTGTGTGCATTTCTTATGGGTGTCATCAGTCACAGTTCCAATGTATAGCTTAAATCCCCAAGTAAATGCCCCTGTGGGATATTCCCCCTAGCAAACATCTGGTACAGTTGGGATGTGTGCCAGATATGTAAGTTGTTGTAACTGCCAGGGTTGCGAGCACTCACATTTAGGATTATTCCTTTGGCATTGCATACAACTTGGTAGTTGATAGAGTGGTAGCCCTTTATGTTAATGTACAGCCTACCCTCTTCCCCAGGTAGTGCCTTCATTTCTATATTTGTGTAATCTATGGCACTCAGTACTTCAGGGTAGTGTGCTACATTGTAGAACTCCTGCATATTTCTGGCCCTCTCTTCAGATTCACAGGGAAAAAATATGTAGGTGACTGGCATGTTGGAGCACAGCATTCAGGAATTAGTGGAGGATTGTAGATGCTGAAGCCTGTGACACCCCCATCATGTCCCCTGTCGGTCTCTGAAAGATACCTGTAGCTAAGATTCTAAGGGTACACATACCTTTGTCTCCACTGAGATGGGTTCCCCTTGGTTGGCTCTTTCTCTGAGTTGAGAAAGGCAGAGGTCTCAGAGTTCCTGTAGTGTGTTCCTGTCCAGCCTGTAGTGCTCCACGTTTACCACATCATGTAGGTTGTGAAAAGTTAAATTCGGCCTGAAAACCCTTCTTCTTCTCAGCCTAGGCCCATTAGTAGCAGCAGCAGCAGCAATGGATTCAGCCTGTAGCACATACAAATGAATTAAAGCAGCAGCAGCAGCAATGGATTCAGCCTGCAGCACTTACAAATGAATTAAAGCAGCAGCAGCAGCAGCAATGGATTCAGCCTGTAGCACATACAAATGAATTAAAGCAGCAGCAGCAGCAGCAATGGATTCAGCCTGTAGCACATACGAATGAATTAAAGCAGCAGCAGTAGCAATGGATTCATCCTGCAGCACATACGAATGAATTAAAGCAGCAGCAGCAATGGATTCAGCCTGCAGCACATATGAATGAATTAAAGCAGCAGCAGCAGCAGCAATGGATTCAGCCTGCAGCACATACGAATGAATTAAAGCAGCAGCAGCAGCAATGGATTCAGCCTGCAGCACATACGAATGAATTAATGCAGCAGCAGCAGCAATGGATTCAGCCTGCAGCACATACGAATGAATTAAAGCAGCAGCAGTCCCTAACATTCTGTCCGTGTAGACTGCTTTCCATATCTTATTCCAAAAGTTTTGGAATCAACAGGAAAAACTGGCATGAAGTCTACACAAATGCTTTATAGCTTGTTGAACAGCTAAACTGTGTTGGATTGGTTAATTAGCATGAAATTCGGCTGCTGATGAGGAATTAGCATTCCATGGTGTTTATCTTGTATGCACGGGGGTGCATGCTACTACAAAGTGCTTACTGAGGGTGAGAGGTTAGTATAATGGTAAAGATGCTTACCTTATGTTCACAAGGTGCATGGTTTGATTCTTACATGGGGTAATTGGCTAGGCTTAAAATGCCCACAAGGGTAGTTAGCCTAGTACTAATCTATGAACAAATGAATCTAAAACTTTCAGCAGCCATAAACAACCATGCAGGCTTTATTGAAACCCCCTGATAAGCACATACTGTAGTCCTTTAATATTAAGGGAAAGTGCAGTGAAAT
The DNA here is from genome assembly GCF_019279795.1 of Protopterus annectens. Taxonomy (NCBI): domain Eukaryota; kingdom Metazoa; phylum Chordata; order Ceratodontiformes; family Protopteridae; genus Protopterus; species Protopterus annectens. The sequence continues at coordinate 714,266,101 of NC_056749.1, forward strand.
AATTCTGAAGAAGGGGAAGTGAAAATATGGAATTGTTCACAAATACCAATGATTGTACTGTAGAAGTGATTAAGGGTGGGGAAAGTGTTCTCAGATACTGAAAATGAATGTATTGAAGTGTCAAAGAAATATTTCATAATATTATAACATTATATATTACATAATATTATATATTCCATAATATTATAGTGATAAATACTGCTGTGTTGCTGAAAGGATAATGAATCTCAATAACAGTACTTGACTTACACACAAATATGAACAGATGTGCAAGCAAAGGATGTGACTGAGATATAAAGCTACAGAGTAACAAAAGTGAGTTAATGAGATATACATGTTAATAAAATGCTGAGTTAAGATAACAGCAAGGACAGAAGATACATTATTGGATAAAAACAAAGACTGCAGTTATTGGATATGAGATGTATATATACAAGGAATTCAAGTATACTAACTGACACTGCTGCTGTATTCTCTGTCTCAGTATGTATACACAAGAACAAATGAACCTTATGTCATGTTATGCACATCAGAAAGGGATAGGTTTTTGCAAATAACTGTTATTGACACCTATAGCAAAGGAGTTTATCACCTGTAGACATGCAGTAAGCAAGTATGTGTTGTAGTCATGTAAATGTTAATTGGTAATATAATAACACTTGACATACATACGTGACAAATTACAACACAGATTAGATGACATTTCATGATTTCAGGTTTTCCATTAGTAAATTGCACACATTTCAGACATCACTATTCTGGGCATGCTCACATGGAATTTATTATGTAATCATTGTGTTACCAAAAGTTTATTTTTCCTGAGGATGCTAAACTTTGCTAGTTTAACACTAGTTGAAAATAGATCCCATAAGTAGAAGTGCACATAAAGGTGGTTGTGAGGTAGCCAATTATATATGACTTAATCACAGTCACAATACTGAGACAAGGGTGGACTCAAACCATCTACCTATCTTGTTACACAATCTATACAGCACATTACCAGCAGCTAGCATTGTAGAAAAATACTGACTATACCTGAGGCATACAGCACCTATGAAGAGATGACATCAGCAGTGTATTGCCAAGGAGATGTGTCAGGTAAAATGACTTTTAAAGCCACTTAGAGTTGTAGATGCTGCCACTGAAAATGTGTGTAATCCAATCCTGAATTTATTTACAGTCACACACGCACAGTTTTAGAAGTTAAACATTGTTGTATTTGAACCGTCTACATATTTGGCATTAGCTTTACTAGAAAGGCTCGCCCAGACTCTGCTACACTTTGCTGTGAGGGAAAGGTTAGTTTGATTTTTATTTATTGTATTTTGTGTTACTTTACTGCCTTTTTCTATTTTGAATACTGTGATTTGTTTTCTTTCCCTTGTGTTTTACTTGTATTCTGTTTTAACTGCATATTAAAACTAGAAAAGAGATGACAGCTCTGTCTCTTGTGAGTCAGGCAGAAATTAGAACAGATCAATTAAGGGCTCTCACATAAGATAGAACAGGTCAGTTAAGGCTAATCATCTGTGAACTGAGGGGGTGGAGCTAGGAACTAAACCTTCTATTTAAGGGGTAAAATAAAACATTTCAGGGCTTTGCTAGAAAGGCTCACCCATAGGGTAGCCACCTTTTCAAGTGGCCAAAGTGGGACTTTTTTTGTAGAAACATCAATTTTTGTGTGGCAAAACATACCCATGGCCAGTAAAAAGGACAGAACTTCACTTTTTGCCAACATAAAAGCTTATTCTTGTAGCATTTGCATTGCTTACTCTGTTTCTTATAACATTTATGTGTTTCAGATACAAAATAAAACTGTTTTATGCAACTATTAAAGAAAATATAGGAAATATTTTTGTCCTGAAATCTCGGGACATTTGCCATTTTTTTAAATTGTTTTGCAGGACACAACTGTCCAAAGAGGGACTGTCCCTCACAAAGTGGGACAGGTGGTAACCCTACTCTCCCAGACTCTGCTACACTTTGCTATGAGGGAAAGGTTAGTTTGCTTTTTATTTGTTGTATTTTGTATTACTTTATTGCATTGTTTCTATTTTGAATACTGTGATTTGTTTTCTTTACCTTGTGCTTTACTTGTATTCTGCTTTTAGCTTCATATTAAAACTTGAAAAGAGAACACAGCTCTGTCTCTTATGAGTCAGGCAGAAATCAGAACAGATCACTTAAGGACTCACACATAAGATATAACAGGTCAGTTAAGGTCAATCATTTGTGAACTGAGGGAGTGGAACTAAGAACTAAACCTTATATTTAAGGGGTAAAATAAAACATTTCAGAGCTTTACTAGAAGGGCTCACCCAGACTCTGCTACACTTTGCTGTGAGGGAAAGGTTAGTTTGCTTTTTATTTGTTGTATTTTGTATTACTTTATTGCATTTTTCTATTTTGAATACTGTGATTTGTTTTCTTTATCTTGTGTTTTACTTGTATTCTGCTTTTTACTTCATATTAAAACTTGAAAAGAGACCACAGCTCTGTCTCTTGTGAGTCAGGGAGAATTTTTTTCCCCACCCGGTTACTGTTGTGTTCTTAAAACACCACTGTCTTTCTAGTTGCCTGCCCCATATGTTAATTTGACCATATATCTCATTTCCTCTCTGCTTCTACTGGCTTGTGTAAGTGCAAAATTATCATTTTGTGAAATCACTCCCCTTCAACTATTTAAATTTATTGGCCATCCTACTGTGTTCCATAGTACCAGAATACAAAAGTGACCACCCCCGTTCAATCTATCTTGCTGTTTTAAAATAGTGACTCTCCTCTAAAGCTTAACGTTTTAGACAGGTAAAACTTAAGTTATCTACTTTCACATCTATCTCCTGTAGTGCACACTGCAGTGTTTAGGTTAAAACATTTTTTTCATCTTACCTTTAAGCATTCCTCTGACTAACACTTGCTCTAAAACATGCTGGAAAACAATAGGAAGCCTTAAACTGATGCAATTACTCAACTCTCCCTGTGAATAAGAAGAAATTAATCGTAGGCACTAAACAGCCTATAGTTGCAAAGTACCTTGTTAAGGTAAGGGAAAACAGCTCTTGTACTTTACAAAAAAAGCACCAGACCAAGCATGTACAAGGGTCAGCTTCCAGTGGTTTCTCCTATCCACCTGGTGAATCTGAGGATACTGGGACCATGAAGCAATTGCCTCATTTACACAGACAACCCTCTCCTCCTACCACCCAACACTACAACCTGTGAGAGATGCACTTACATAGCCAAACTGGAAGCAAAGCTCTCTCCACCCAAGATTGTGCTAGACAGTCAAGAGGAGAAGGTTAACACCTGCACTGCACCTCAAGCAACACATAGACCTTCTAAACCCAAACCACCAACACCCTCACATAACAACACTAAACCCTGATATGCCGAGGCCCTTAACACAGTAACCTGCCCAAGAAACAAGGGCCTCCGAAGCTGAAATGCAAACATCAATCACAACCAAAGTGTCACATAGCTCACAAAACCAAAGTGCCACCCAACAACAGCCCCTAAGGCAAGACAACATACCCAACATTTTAGTCATAGGTGACTCTATAGTCAGGCACACTGATGTCCCACTTACCAGGCTGAACAAGGAGAAAATTACAGTCATCTGCCTGTTGGGTGCCAATATCTGCCACATAACGTATGCACTCAAGTCACTCTACAACAAATACAAATATGACCCTGCCATTGTCCATGTTGGCGTGAAAGACTTGAGACGTACCTCCCTGGACTACATGAAAAGAGACATGGAAGAGCTCTTAGATCATGTGGCCCAGGCAGATATGACCCTAGCCCTGAGTAGCATCCTGCCTTCACCAAGAATGATACCACAGTATAAGGACAAAATGATTGACTTCAGCAATTGGCTAAGCTTCTGGTGTCATTCAAAGGGGATCCAGTATCTGTCTGGCTGGGACAAAATGATCGACAAACCATGATGCTTTGCCAGAGATGGTCTGCATCTGTCTCTGCTGGGATTCAGGTTACTGGCTAAGGCTCTTGCCACCCCTATGTTGCCTTTTTAAGGCAAAGTTCAAAGGGCAAAACCACCACTGTAACAGGTACAAGCATGCAAAATCTGAAGGTAATGCTACTCAGTGCTAGATGTCTAAACCTCAAAATACACTCTCTCGAGGCACTCCTAAAAATGGAGAACATCGATATCTGTGCAGTAACTGAGACCTGGTTCAAGGTTCCAGAGAGCACACCTGCAATACCAGGTACAACTCTTACCACACTTTTTGGCCAGCAAACCAGGACCAAAACACTAAAGGTGGGGGAGTGTCCATATTCACCAAGGATATTCACACCAACAGGCTAGTTGCCCAACACAATGTGTCTGAAATTCTCCAGGTGCAACTAACAGTAGGTAAGACTGCTATCCAAATTGTAGCTTGCTACAGACCCCCCACCATGCCACAAGACTGACTTTTCACTACACCTTTCTAAACATACTGGAAAATATTAAGATACAACCAAACACCCTAATACTGGGTGATTTTAACTCCCCTGCCATTAACTGTGAAAACTACTCATTTACTAACACCTTTGCCCAATGGTTCTTGGAATTCATAAATTCCAATGCCCTGGATCAACTAATCCATATTCTCACCAAGGGCTCTAATATCCTAGACCTGGTCATTACCAACATGGCAAATTGATGCTCCAAACCTATGGTTGCCCCCTTGTTGATTAGGTCTGACCATAAGCTAATCACTCTTGACATCCACTTCCCTCCCCCACCCCCCACCCCCAGTAAGGAAACCTCAGTAAAAACCTTCTCCAAAACCAACTTCATGCTACTCAAGTCAGAACTGACAAACTTCATGACACCCATGCAGACGGGAACTAAAAGTTTGACTGCTGAATCCTACACTAAGGCACTGTATGAGCACATCCACTCATGCATGAATTTTGTCAGCCAAAATAGAACCAAGATGCACTCCTCCAAAAAAAGGAAGCCAATCTGGTGGTCCCCTGCCATAAACAAACTTTACAAGAAAAGGAAGAAACTGTTGTAGAAAAGAGGAAAATCCCAGGATGCAAAAAACTCCCTTACCAGCATCAGTAAGAAGCTGAGATCCCTCATAAAATCCTCCAAAGCTAGTTACAAAAATAAAATTGCCAAAGATTCCAAAGAAAACCACAAAGCATTCTATAGCTATGTCAAGAATCTAAATGGTAATGCTCAGATCTGCTCTGAGCTACAACAGAATGGCATTAAATATACTGATCCCAAGGCTATTGCCAATATCCTGGCAGATCAATTCAGTGCCAACTTCACCCCCCTCTCACCTCCTAAAGGTTCCATCTCAATACTGGAAGATTGCCAAATTCCGTTAATAACGGCCACACAGAGAAAACACGCACTCTCCAAAGCTAAGAATACAGCATCCATGGGACCAGATGACATCCCGGGCTGTGTACTATATGATCTACAAAATGAACTGGCACCTCACCTAAGTGTCATGTTTAATCAAAGCCTCACCTCAGGCTTTGTGCCTACTGAGTGGTGCACAGCTACAGTTATCCCACTCCACAAGGGGGGATCCACCTTGGATCCTGGGAACTACCGTCCAATCAGTCTGATGAGCCTGATCTGCAAGGGCATAGAACGCATTATCATGGAACTTATAAACAAAGACATTGGCAATCTTCAAGCACTGGACCCCACCCAGTTTTGGTTAATGAAGGGTCTATCTTGTCTTCTGAACCTGATTTACTTCTTCAAATCAGTCCCCAGAGCTGTGGACGAGGGTAAGGCTGTCCACACAGCCTATCGGGACCTTGCCAAGGCCGTCAACACCATCCCCCACTCTGGAATCATAGATAAACTTACTAAGCTGAGCATTAATCCCTACATCATTCAATGGGTTGCCAACTGGCTTACTGACAGAACCCACACTGTAAATGAAGCCGACTACAAATCCAGCTCCAGACAAGTGACAATTGGTGTTCTGCAGGGTTCAGTCCTGGGACCGCTCTTGTTTGGCATCTACTTCTCTGAAGTACAGGCCAACACTAAGAGCCTCTGGCTAACAAAGTTCACAGATAAATGCAAACTGGAATCCATTATTGAATCCCCAAATGATGTGGATATTCTAAAAAAGGGCCTTACAAAAACAAATGCTTGGTGCCAGAGCCATGGGCTCAAGCTCAATGCCAAGAAATTTATAGTTATCCCCTTTGGGAAAAAACATGTACCCACAAATTACCACATATGTGGCAGTACACTAAACGCCAAAAGTGTGATAAGATACTTAGGGACACAGGTGGACAGTGGTCTCACCTTTGATAACCACATAGCCACAACAGTCATGAAATACTTCTATGTGGCACACCTCATCACTAAGAGCTTTTCATCCAGAAAAAAAGGAGGTAATTGTCCCACTCTACTCATCCCTCATTAGACCCATTAGAGAATACAACACCCCATTTGGTATGTACCTCTCAAGACATCTGCAACAACTAAAAAGGCCGCAGAAATACCTCACTAAAAGAATCACAGGCCTAAAGAAGATGCCCTATGCTGACCATCTAAAAAAAATCCAGCTATACTCTATCACATATCGTCTACTCAGAGGCGACCTCTTCTTAACATACAAGATCATGTCAAACCCAGAGCTGTTGGACATGCCACACTTAACTCATTCACTCCAGTGCAACTATTTTGAGTATGTACCTTTAACTCCTAGTGGATGTGGCCTGAGCCTTTAAAAATTAAATTCCCAATCCCTTAGAGCCACATGCTCTAGGGATCTAAACCGTGTCATCACAATGAAAAAAAAACATGCTGGAGGGATAGATTCCTGACCTAGAGACTCCCCAGACTCTGGAATAGACTACCCATACATGTCAAACAGAGCACCTCTTTGGCCCTCTTCAAAAAGGAACCTTGACAATTGGATGGGATATAGGAAATTCTCCCCAGGGATCTCATCAGTTGCCCTGCTAGACAGGGTCCAGGGAAATAAATTTTGTGGGAAGAAATAGCCAGGGAATTGTTATGACTAGGCTTGTATAGGCCTCAGGGCCAATAGCATAGTACAAACCTATGAACCTATTTCTAGTTATACATGCTAGAGAACAGTGCCAGAAATGCAAGCACCACAGAAGAAGTTTGACTTTTCATGTGTGATAGTGCACGTTAGAAAGTATGACCTAGTCAGTGTGTTGCAGAAAGGGGATGGTGGAGTCATCTAGCAGTTTAAAATGTTTCTCCAGAGTGGAAATTGACTAAGCATGGCTGTGGTGGAGGACATACTCAACTGACTCTATAAATCCTCCATCACACACACACACACACACACACACACACACACACACACACACACACACACGCACATGCACACGCACACGCACACACACACACACACACACACACACACACACACACACACACACACACACACACACATACAAGTTTCCCATGTTGAGCACTGAGCCTCTTACCCATCTAGTTACATTACCTGCAGAAAACAGTATTAGTTGCAAGTGACTCTTAAGCAGAGATTGTGCACTTTTGACAGGATTACCTCATTATTGTGTTGCAGATTGGCTGTGTCTGTTAAAAGTGGAATAAGTGAGATGGGTGTAAAGTTAAATAAATTCCCTTCAGGGAAAGTTAGCAGATCATAAAGCATTACACACACACACAAAACTTTCCCATGCCGAACATTGAATCTTCTAAATTTATAGTTATACAGTCTCTAAAACACAGTATTAGTCATAAGCACCACAGAGAAGTCTGAGTTGTAAGAGAAAAAAGTAAATTTTTGACAGAATGACTTCATCATTGTATTGCAGAGAAAATATTTCTGTTAAAAGTGTGACATGGGAGCTGTGCATAAAGTTAAATGAATTATTCTTAGGGAAAATGAATATATTAATATGTCCTGTCAGAAATGCAATTATTGTAAATTCCTTGATACTACAGGGAAGTTGGAGCATCCAGATTTTCAAAAAAACTTTTACTTTCAGAATTGCGGCCACATGTGAGACTAAGCATGTGGTCTACTTGGCTTGCTGTCAGGTATACAAAGCATTCTATATAGAAAAGAGAACAGATAGGAAATTTAAGCAAAGGATAAGAGAACGCTTATATGATAAAAACAACCAAGTGGCAATGAACACTCTAGCTAAACATGTAATGAATAATGGAAGAACACACAGCTTCAAGTTCTTTATTGTAGCTAAAACAAGGATGGATGAAAGAATGGTTGATGTGCAGAACAGAACCGAGGTGAACGAGACTAGGTGGACTGTTAGATTGAGCGCAGACTGTGCTAAGGGACTAAATGATAAGGTCCCTTAGAAACATGTTTTAAAACCTAGACCCCTAAGTAGATAGAATTTTATATCTGTTCACCAGCAGGACCTTATATGTGCCCCAGTATTTATATAAGATATATTTTGATGTATATAGGTTTTAATATTTTAGCATGTAACATATATTTTAACATACTACTTTTAGTTTAGTGATTTGGAAAGGTTCAATGCTTAATTAATGTTCAATTAATGTTGATTGGAATGAAATAGAGGCTGCTATTTAAATGCAGGTTGCACTGTTGTAGTTGAATGTCTGAGGAAGCAGTTAGACTGTGAAACCGCTTATGTATCTTATGTAATTTAATTAATAAAGCATTTCTGAACTGGACTCCAGCCATTTGTTTTGCTCTTCTCTACGTTTTGTTTGTGGATGTTTGCAATATACAGCTACATATCCTACCCAATACTGTGCATCAAGCATTTCACTTACCGTGGAAAAAGTCAATTATACCATACTTTGTACAAGTATGCAGTAAACAGGACTGACATACCTATAGCTTCGATTGCATTATTTATTTTGGTTTATTTTGACATTTGTTAACTGGTACGTCCAACTGAGCATGAGCCCATTTTTAGTTGAGGCCTGTGGAGAAAAGTTCCATACAGAAAAGTTATAAAAACAGAAATAGAATAAAGTACAGAAAGCTTTATGTTGCATTACTTACAACACTAACTGAAGTACAATGAGGTACAATGATTATATAACCAAATGTTCACAAATGAGTAGGAACAAGAAATCAAAAAAACTTGCATCTGAAATAAATACTGATAAATGCAAGCATGTGAATAAGTAAGCAGTAGCTATCCACTGTGTGCAAAATACATACATGCAACCCAAAGTCACAAAGACATGTGGAAATCGTGCCATACAGTCATCATCATTTGCACAGGTTGGTTGGGGGGATGTCAAGAGGCCAAAGCTGACACCAAAGAAGTGAGTGTGTGCAAATAAGAAACACATGTGACTGTTAAAGTATACAGTATTCAGGGCAAGTAACAACAGACATAGAGCACTCAATGGTACGGTTTATATAGCTTGCACGTGTGTGTGAATATATGAGGTGGTATGAGTAAGGCATTTTTTTTTCAGTGAATGTGTGTCTTCATGAAGACAATCAAGCACTGTGTTAGCACTGCATCTTGACATCTTGGATAGGTGTGAGCTGTGCATGATAGAGTAGTTAGTTCACTATCATCACCACTGACCACAAGAACTACCTCTGCCAGCAGTAGCACTGCTACTTCCACAGCCCTGTCAACCAGTCTGGGTGCTACCTGAACATGAGTGTTGTCTGTTGTTTGAGTTCTCCTCATGGCTACGTCTGGGACCATGATCCCATATCATAACACCTCTTGGTTTTGACACCACAATCACTGATGGAGCAGTGTCACCATGGGAGCAGGATCTTGTCTGGTCATGTCTACTAACACCAGAAGATGTAGCAGCTCTCCACCCACATGGATGCCCAACCTCCCTCAGCAGATGTTCCAAAACAGACACTGACACAATGTGTCATTCATCCTGTCCATAGAGTTGCCCACACAGTTGAGAGAGTCACGTACATCAGAATGCA
>NC_056749.1:714281011-714438576 GCF_019279795.1 Protopterus annectens
GAGAGAACAAACAAGAAAATATTAATTTTAAAATAAACGTAATTAATAGATTTGTGGTGTACAGCTGAAATTTGGAACATAGGTAGAATACATACATAGTACACATGTACAGTACATACACTGTAGATTAGCCAGTGTCTGTGAGTAAGAGTGAAAACTATTATCAAGTACTCTAGGTTTAGTATGTATACCTTATCCACCTTCACTAGCCTGGGGTGCAGTCATGGCACTGCCAATCTTGCTTGAGATGTTGCCTAATGAGTTTTTTAAAGGAGGCTTTGTGTGATGTGTTTTGTATGCTAGTGGGGACAGAGTTCCATTTTTTAGCCACTAAACTACTATATAGTGCATCTCCAAAGCTATTGTAGCTGTTGGTGACTTCTAGTAGTAGTTTGCTTGATGATCTAAGAAGCCTTTTGGCTGAGTGATGTTGTAGTAGGTGTTTGAGGGCAGGACACTTATTGGAGAGGTAATAGAATGACAGAGGCAGAGCTGATTGTAGGTTAGGAGGTTCAGCAGTTCAAGCCAGTGGATCTGTCTCAAAGCAGTACAATGATGAGTTCTATATGAGCAATTTGCAGCAAAATGGGCAATTCTGTTATAGCAAGCTTCCATTTTGCTTAGTTCAGTTTTGTTGAGATTAGTCAGAATGGGAGATGCATAGATTAGGGTGGATAGAAGTTGGGAGCGAGCAATGGCTGATCTTGTGTTGTTGGGTAGAAATGGATTCATACGGTAGAGTGATCCCAGTTTGGCATGTATTTTTAATAGTTGAGATGACTATCAAATTTTAGGTAGGAGTCTATGGTTATTCCCAATAGCTTAGCCTGTGCCACTGGAACGATTGGAGTAGCATTTGTGGAGCAGACAGTGAATTGACTGTTATCAGTGTTTTTGTTAGAACTGGTTATAATCATAAGCTGAGTTTTCTTTGGACTGAGGATAAGTTGGGCTTTAGTAAGGTAGTTTTCAACATCAGAGAATGCTAGTTGAGTTGTTTGCAGGAGGGTGGGAATGTTTTGTGCAGCACAGATTGAGGTAGTATCATCTGCATACTGAATGATAGATGTATGCTGTGTGGAGGTATGGAGGTCATTTGTGAAGATTGTGAATAGTAGTGGTCCTAAGATAAAACCCTGTGGGACTCCTATAGTTATGAGCAGTTGAGGAGAGAGAGAATTTTCCCATTTCACAGCTTAATGCCTGTCAATTAAGTAGCTTTGGAACCAGGTACGAGTGGAATTTGATAGGTGATTTTGGTTTAGTTTATTTAGCAGGATTTGGTGCAAGACTGTGTCAAATGCTTTGTACATATAAAAAAAAAGAGTTGACACCTGCAGGCCTTCATTTTTGAGATGGTTTACTGTGTCTGTGAAGCAGAGGAGGGCTGTAGCGGTACGGTGGGCAGGTCTGAAACCATGTTGAATAAGTGACAGGATGTTGCTGTCTAGGAGATATTTTAGCACCTGGGTATGGATGCATTATTCTAGGGTTTTGGCCAGGGGGTAGAGTATAGCAATGGGTCTGTAGTTATTTAGTTCAGTGGAGGTCCCGCTTTTATGTATGGGTGTAACATAGGATAATTTCTCAGAGTTTGGGTACATAGTTTTCAACAATTGATCTGTTTATGAGAGTGGAGATTGGGATAGCAATAGCATCTGCTGTGAGTTTCAAAAAATAGCTGGGGGGTAGGTCGGCTGCTGTTGATGAGGTTTTTAGTTTGAAGAGCATGCTTTTGATTGAAGTGATGGAAACTGTTTTGAGGGTAAAGCTTGTATTAGTGTTATTTGTGTTGGAGGGATAGTGAGATTGGAACTATCCTATGATAATAAGGATAGAACTGAATTCACAAAGTGGGATTTGAATAGTGTTTCAATGGGAACTTTAGTGTCAGGGGTGGTTGGTTTGGGGATAGCCCTTTGGGTGGATTTTAGTAGCTGCTTTACATTTTTGTAAATTTTTGGGGGTTGTGTTGGTATTTAGTTTGCAATGTCGTGTAGTAGGATTTTTTGTCCAGCCTAATGCATTTTTTTGCACGGTTGTGCAGTTCTTGGTTCTTAGTTAGGCTTTGTGTTTCTTTGTTTTTTTTTTAAAAGCCAGGCAGTGTCTCTGGACTTGAGGATTTGTTTGGTTTCTTTACTGAGCCAGGGGTTTGTAGAGGTTCTAACCTTGATTTTGTGCAATGGAGCAACAGTGTGTAGGTGTTGTAGAAATGTTTTGCTGAAATATGCTACAGCTTGGTCAAGTGGGAGGGTTTTTAGGGGGGTCCAGTCACAGTTACAGTGTAAAGTATTGAGAACCTCAGGAGAGAAATGTTTTGTGTTTCTAGTGGATTTATAGTTGGTGGTTTTGCGTATGCTTGTTCTACTAAGTATAAGGTATATTATGCTGTGGTCACTTAAGGTGTCTCGGAGGCTGCCTGTGCGGGGGTACAATGTGGGGTTGTTAAGACCCAGTCAAGGATGGATTCCCTTTTAGATTTTTTATCACATCTAGTTGGAATTTGGACTAGCTGCTGGTAGCCATGGAGATGTATTAGATTACTTGGTGGTTCTGATATACAACTGAACCAATCTAGGTTAAAATCTCCCAGAATAAGGGTTTTTTGTGAGTATGTGGAAGAACACCAGGATAAGAAGTCTTCAATGCTAGCAGGTGTATTACCAGGTGGAATATAGATCACAATTGTGGTGATTACCTTTTTAGGGTGAAGTTGATGTTGTGAGATAAGTATGTCCCAATTATTGGGGGAGGGGTAGGAGTTTGGTATTTGATGTAAGTTAAGTTGGACTTATACAGAAAGGCAGTTCCACCCTCTTTACAAAGTGATCTTTTTTGTCTAATGATATTGTAGCCAGTAGGGAGAACTTCTGAGATAGCTATGTTTTTATTTAACCAGGTTTCTGTTAAAGCAGCTATGTCTGGGTAGTATTGTGCTAATGGACCTGGAGTTCAGGTATTTTATTTTTGATGCTTCTAATATTAATATTTACATTAAAAGATAGTTGGTTTTGCTGCTGTTGTTGATTTGCCCAGGGATGAAGATAGTGGTGGTATTATGTTCTGACAATTGTATTGGAGAAGTTTGTGTTGGACAGGTTGGATTTGGGCCTGGGTTGGGGTGGATGTCCCCACTTATGGTGATCCTGGTATTAAAATGGTGATACAGATGTTGGAGTTTGGTGATGAGTGTGAGAAAGTATTGTGTTTCTTGGAGTAAGAATGAGAGCATATGTGTTTAGTTCTGAATTGGTCTGTTATGTAGTTGTTGAACAATACTGGACAGATATTATTATAGTGTGCGGTGTCTGTATATGAGAGTGCATAATATTGGTGTTGTGCTGCTAGGTTTAGGGATATTGCTAGAGTGATAACTTGTGGAGTTATAAAGACTTATGTAAAGACAGACTACACTTAGTTGTGTGATAGTCATGGTTATAAAGTTTAAGTTGGTTCTAGGTGAAGGTGAGGAATTATAGGGCTGCACTATATGTGGATGGATAAGTAGTGTGGGGTGATGTAATAATGCCTAGTGGGAATGAGAGTGGTTGGGAATTTTTTGTGGTATAGCAAGTGGGTGTGGTGTAATGTGATCTGACTTGAGGAGCTATGATTGGTGGAGGTGATGTGAGGTTGAGCTGTGGGTGTGGTTGCGATTACTATAAATGTAGAGGTAGTGGGGGTGGGAGGGAATTGGGGGCAGGGCAGGGGAACAGAGAGAGCCCAAGCATTAACGAGGGTGAACGGAGTGGGGCAGAGCCCACCAAGACAAGAGTAATGAGCAGCAAAAAGATGTCCAAACATTGGGATTCATTGTATCAATTTTATTTTGTACACTTCAAGAAATTACAATTTTGGAATTGTACGCCAAATGCAACAATGAAAAAAGTTCACAGTGATAATACTTGCTGGTGAAGTGGGGCTTATGAGACTGATTACTTTCACTTATTATGGGAATGGCAATGTATAGCTAAAATTGGGTACTTTGCAGTTTTTTTTGCATTAAAATGTTCTTCCCCACTTTGCAGCACCCTCAGTTCTGGCTATTAGCATTTCAGATGAACATACCCAATTCACTAGAAAGGAAATGGGCTTTACAAGCAATTGTAGTGAATTCAGCTATCATTTTTAAATGTTGGAAAATACTGACCATGGACATTAATACAACAGCACACACAGCTACAGCAACTGCTTACACATGGCAATACCCAAGCAGGCAGGTAAAAAAGGATGAATGATCTACAGAGCATTTTTCTTTATTCATAGGATAAATTAACTTGATGAGTGGTGAGGGTATTGTACATAGTTATATCGGAGAGAATTTGTAATGTCTAATATAATATATAACTTAAATACTGTTGTTTATTGTTTATGAAATGTGTTCATATAATTCTGTATGTTGTTGGAAGTTCATTGGTTCTAATTAAGGTTTTCTTGAAAAAAAAATCTTCCTTACAAGAGTAGATACATAGAGATCAAAGAATAGTTCATTGTCAGTATAGATTCCCATATCCCTAACGTATGTTATCCCCATTTACTGGAATGGTGGGAATTATGTTATCCAAAAGTATTACCCTATCAGTTTAACACCTGCTGAGGAAGTGTTCTAGATTTTGCCAACATAAGTTATCAAAAAGTGTTTAACTCCTAGTCAGTCAAGTTAGGTCTTTATAAACATGGAGTTTTGTTGACATGTCTATGAGTTTCTGTGAGTTTGTAAGCCTGGCCATTGATAACAGTCTTTCTGTAGTTGTGATATAAATTTGTGCTTAGTAGAGGTGTTTGATGCTCTTCCACAGGATCTCATGTTGACCAGTCATATAACTTGTGAAATTAAATTGTATTTGACAAAGTGGATAAAAACATGGTTAATGGGGAAAAAAGTATTATCAGGAATGATCTAACATTCAACTATCATGTATCTGGTATAAGACATTCTGATCCAAGGTTAAAAGGCATTATTTTTTGAAAAAATTCTACAAACAAAATTCAGGAAGATTTCAGTAATTTGTATACATGCTCAGTTCTTCCAGTCATGGGATATTATTCCTTCATCTGCTCCTACATTCAGGTTATTAAGAGATGGGACAAATAAAACTTTCTGGAAAATGCCCTGACAAAGTGGTCCAGTCAGACAGACTAGATATATGATAATTATACAGTGCTGCATACTGACAAATAAGGGGTAAGTTATGCCTGTCATTTCTTCTGCATGATGACCGTACATTGCAGGCCTTAATGGGCATTGAAACTTGATCCTTGTCTTGGTTTGTTAGAATAGTTAATAACAATGTCACCTTTGCAATGAATAACACTCGAAAGATGGATAACTATATATTGCAAATATGTTACAAGGGTATGCAGTTGGAAAAATAAATACTCAGTAAATCTGATAACATTTAAAACAACTGGATATCTGGTTTTGGATAGAAGACTATGATGATAATTGAAATGAAAACAGGAACAATACTAGACAAGCAATCACAAGGACCATACGTGGCCTAGCTTTTTAACTTGATAGACTTAAAAGTCTTTGCCAACTTTTATGACTACGTAACAGTACCCATCACTCAAATCAAGCAAGGACATACATCATAACTCTGGTGTAAATTGGTATCCGCCCACTCAACCATCAAGACTATCCTTAAAGCCAGCAAACGTGTACATTTCTTGACCTGTAGTTGTAGCTTATTCCATATGCTGACAATACATTTTGTTTGGAGTGTCTCCCTTCAGTGAGTCTTGTTTATTTGTTGTTATTAATTTAGGCTCCTAATTTGGGTATTTTAGAGCCACTGGTTTTGTGAAACATGATCGGATCTTTCATGTCTCAAAAAGTGAGACACAGTTTATCTCAGAGCAGCCAGATGTCTAGAGATATTAAGGATAAATGTACTAATCTATCAGGATAGTTGAAGGATTTAAGGCCTTTATTTTTATTTTTTTTCCAGTTAAAAAATTTTGGATCCTTTCCAGCAGAGCGATATAATAATAATACCCATTTGTTAACAAAGTAGGCCCACTGGACACGCAGTCCCTTTTCACGGGTGACCCATAAGCAAGGTGTGGTTACATGAATTGCTTAGGGTCACACAGGAAACAAATGAAGGCTTTGGGATCAAATCCTGTACCAGAGGAACTATAGCTCACAACTGTACTCTCAGTACCAACTGCCAGATAATACACCTGGATCTGTATATACCAAAATGCCATTTTATTCAATGATGGGTCTGATGAGGGAAAAGTATAGTAGCAAGATGACTTCTTTTCATCTTGAAGATATTCACTTAGAAATTAACTGGGCCTGATTGAAGGAATTCCTGACTATGGTAGAAACATGATAACCAAATGAGAGAGTGGTGTCCAAATAAGTAGCCAGATCTGTTATGACAATATCTGTTTGAAAAGCTTTTCTCCCCAGGCCTCTGCTGAAAAAGGACTACTAGCCCAGTCAGACTACCCAGGTAAACAAATATAAAATACATAAATAAAACAAAAGGATTACCATTGTAACATTGTCACCTTGTCATCCTTGTCATCCTTGTCATCACACTGTACTAGAAGTAGTAGCACCAGATTCCTAGTTATTAGGAAGATACTTTAATACTGATTTGGAATTTATTGAGCTTGGTTTTTCTGATTATTTTCTTGAAAGCCAGCCTGGTCCAGTTTCCCTCTCCATTCACCCTTGCTGTGCTCAGGCTCACTCTGCTCCCCTACCCTACTCCCATTCCCACCCACTGCTGACATCATTTCCTTTATAGCTAAACCTGCTTTGCCTCACCTTCGCACTAGCCAATAGACACCGCAACTCCTCTACTCATACCCCCACATCACTATTAACTGTAACTCCCACTCCCCTCCCCCCCACCTGATCCTTACCTGCTATTAACTCTTCAGTCACTCACTTAATAAACTCCTTCAATCAATCCTGATTTCTTCTTCTAAATTTAAATAAATTCTTTACCCTATAATTCTTTCTGACCTGACACTAAATCATGGCTATACCTTTCAAAACTCTATTTCTTACCCTACCTTTTTCTATTTCTTTTCTCAGCACAAACCCCTTACCATAGTCCTCACCTGCTTACCACACCATCTCCCACACTCTCTTATCCACTGCCCACCATACAAATAACTAATCCACCCCTATTGCTCCCTCACTCTTTAACCATACCACTATATAATTTCACAAGTTCAAAGTATTGTACCTACCGAATGCCCAACCTCTCATCAAAACAAAACTTCAGGTCCTTTGCAAATATTTCTTCCTACAAATACTTCAAAGCATAATACTACTCTTATCTGGTGATATTCACCTCAACCCAGGCCCTTGCCAAGTGTACTCTAAACATACTTACACAGCACCACCCCTCTTCCAACTGCCTCACAAATAACTCATTATGATCACAAACCTCTAAAGTCTATCTTTTTTGTCAATGAATATACAAGGCATTGTCAATAAAAGCACTCTCCTTCATGCCTGGATTTCTTAATATACCTGTCCTATCTGAGCCATGGCTAAAACCTCATATTGCAAACAGTGAAATTCTCTCCCTGGTTATAATATTCTTTGATGGGGTAGAAGTAAAAAAAAAGGTGGAGGAGTAGCTATCCTCTACTCTGACCAGCTCTCCCTCTCCCCCCTCTCAATAGCTATCCCTGATTTTTGCCCTGCCAAAAAATGTTTATAGCAACCTGTACCCTAAATCACCACAAATAACTTGCCATTCCAGCAATCTAAATATCCCCTGGTAAAAAACATTCCCATACTCGAGCAGTTTCTTTCTTGGATTTCTATAGCCATTCCTTATGAAACCATCAACTTTGGGCATATGAATATTGACTGGAACCTTGTTAATACTGCATCCCCTAGCTACTCTATAAATCTTTATGGCTTTACCCAGCTGATCACCTCACCCACGCACCAGCAAAGAAATTCCCAGAACAGTTCGGTCATTGACTGGATATTATTATCCATCCCCAGTGTTAGCATAACCTCTCCACCCTACCTAACTCCCATAGTGACCACTTCTCTACCTCAGTAGTAAGACACACTCCCAATCTTAACAAGAGCCACCAATACAGAGTGTCTTGTGACCTTAAAAACTACAAACAAGTTTCCCCAAACAAATTTCTGTCCACTGTAAACTGATCATTCCTACACACAATACCCCTTGATGCTTCAACAATATATTCCTAGATCCAAAATCAGAAGAGGTTGATACTCCACAACAAATGAAGCAAAACCAGATAAAATGAATACCTTACCCTGACAGTGTTCTTTTTTTGCTTGAATATATTCCTAGAGGCTGAAAACACCCTGACTTCCAGTAGAAAAATTAGGCTACAATCTAATTATGCACCATAGCTAAACCAGGCAACTCAATCACTTAAGAACAACAAAGACAATGCCTGGCGAGCATGGAAAAAAATAGCAACTCAACTTTCCACCTGAACTTATATAAACAGCTTCACAACTGAACAAAAAAGCAGGTCCTACTGGACGAAATAATTTCTATCACAAGTCTCTGAGCAATCCATATTCCAACCCAAAGAAATTCTGGCACTCAATAAACAAATTACTATCTCCAGGGAACCCCTCTTCACCAAACTCCTTCCCTAACAAACCAAGCAAAACTGCAACTCTACTTAACAACTTTTTAATTGAAACAATAGAAAAGCTTACTAAACCATAAACTCAATATTAAAGCTCCATCTCCCACTTCATCTCTTCCCTCATTGTCCCTAGGGGTTATGAGGGTGGCCTAATGGTTAAGGCATTTGCCTTACAAACACAAGGTACAGGGTTTGAGTCTCACAAGGGATACTTGGCTAGGCTTAAAATGGCTCACAAGGGCAGTTAGCCTAGTACTAATCTATGAACCTATGAACCTGTGAACCTAACATCTGTACCAACTTCCTTCATCAGATCACTTCTTAACAAAATCAAATCCTGTTCCCCATCTGCTGACAAACTCCCTCCATTATTTCTTAAACATGCAGCCAGATACATAGCATACTCTGCATGCATACCTATCAATAGATCCATCCAAGAAAATACAGTACCAGATATCTGGAAAAAATCTTCATAATACCCCTCCACAAGGGAGAAAATTCTGCAGAACCCTCAAATTACAGGCCTATTGCTATATTATCCCCTTATCCAAGATACTGGAAAAATGTATACACTGAAGCCACCTCTTACAGGCAAACCTAATTACATCAACACAGCACGGTTTCTGTCCCTCACACAGTACTACAACGGCCATCCTATCTTTCACACACAAAATTGCCCAATTCAGAGATGATAATAAACTTGTATCAGGTCTATTCCTTGACCTATACAAAGTATTTGATATTGTTTCCCATCTCATCCTCCTAAACAAACTTTCCAACCTACAACTCTCTACCTCCACTACCTCCTTGTTTAACAGCTACCTCTCAAGCAGACATCAGTCTGTTAGATGGCAAACATCCTTCTCCCCTTTCTGTCTTGTTAAGAGTGGGGTTCCCCAGGGCTCTATCCTGGTCCCTGTACTTTTAAATATATTTATAAATAACCTCCATGTCTCCTGCCCCAATTCAACTTTAATACACTATGCAGACGATTCCACAGTTATTAACATCTCTGAGAATAAACCAAATCTCCACACTATACCAAAACAAATGCTGCAATATACGAACCACACAAGAAAGAAAGAAACAGCCACACCAGTCCAGTAGCTATCAGGGCAAAAAGCTCACGATAAGGCACAAATTAATCACAAACAATTTATTAACGTGCAAAAGATTCCAGCGAAAAGCACCACACACGTTTTCGTCTCTCAAGAAGACTTCATCAGATAAAACAGTTTCCCATTACACTCGGTTTAAATATCTTCCCCAAATAAGATAATTAATCAATTAGTTAATTCATCATAATTGATTAACCTAAAAAACGTAATTTAAAAAACATTTTTAAAAGAATATTCATCAAATGTTTAAAAATAAACATTACATATTAAACTGCATCCACAATGAATTGCACAAATAAATTAAAGTCGAGGGAGCAATTTCATAAAATAAATATAACCCATAATATGCAAAAACTGTTAAATATAATACTTTAATTTTATTTTTATTTAATATATTGTGCCTTGATTTTCAAATAAGGCACTATTGAGATGGATTCATTTAAACCAGGGGATTTATTGGCTTCCAACAAAATCTGCCAATATGTTTCCTTGTGGGCCAATCGTGCCTCCCATGGACCACCCCTAATGTCCTTGTGAACTACCTCTAGGACAAAAAACAAACATTTGGCGTCTTCACATGAAGTAGTGTGTTTATATAAGGCACTGGTGTTCTTACATTTGTCAATATCATAAATATGTTCATATATACGCCTAGAAAATAACCTTTCGGTTTTGCCGACGTAAAACGCCGGACAATTCTGACATGTTGCCAAATAAACAAGCCCACCGGACTTACAATTATAATGACCCCTTGCCTTAATGTCCCTACTTCTACTCTCCAAGTAAACATGACTAGCTTGCAAAATATGCTTACAAGAAGAACAGTGACCACACTTGAAAGTACCTGTATTAGTTCTAGAATATTGAAAGGAAACATCTTGTTGTTCCAGGGTTCTTTTAATATTCATACCCCTCCTAAATACAGTTTTAATGTCCCTATCCTTGAAGGTATCTACATCAGTCAAATCCCTAAACATGCCCCATTCTTTTTCAACAATGTTTCTTATGTGGGACGCATTTCCACTAAACTCAGTAATGAAGGTAAAACTACCAACGTACTGGTCTGTAGTATTACCTGTGGGTCCATGTTCGGGACTAACAACCTTTGTTCCTAAAATGGGAGCAAATCTGGATGACCTTGCCAAGGTGACCTCCTCTTGCACAGCCTTAATCAATGGTGCAGGGTAACCCCTTTCCAAAAATAGGGATTGCAAAATATCACATTCCTTGTGATAGTCCTCATCAAGAGAGGTCATCCGAAATCTGGACATATTGTCCCTTGAGAATCCCCCTTTTCTGGAAATTAGGATGGGAACTCTGATAATGTAAGTACCCGTTGGAAAATGTGGGTTTTCGGTAAATATTGGATTTTATCCCATGATCATCCTTGGTAAGTGTCACATCAAGGTAATTAACACTGTGATGGGATATATGATGTGTAAACTTTAAGAAGTTGGTGGTGGTATGTATATACTCTATAAATTTCCCAATATCATCCACGGGTCCAGTCCAAAAAATACAAATATCATCAAGGAATCTACAATAGAGATTCCAGTATTTGGAAAAGGGGCTATCCAAGATGTATTTCTTTTCCCATATATACATGACAATGTCGGCATAAGTAGGTGCACAATTCGCCCCCATAGAAACACCTGTCACCTGGTGAAAATATTCACCCAAAAAGAACACAAAATTGTTCTTTAAAACAAGACCCAACAACTCAGTAATAACATGCACGTCATTATTGGTGATCTGGGGACAGTCCCATAAGGCTTCTTCTAACCATTCAAGACCCAATTCATTGGGAATAACTGAGAAAAGGTCCACCACATCAATAGTTAAAAATACCATATTAGGTTCGAGTAGATGGGGAGTAACACCACGCAGGAAGGCCCAGGAATCTTTAAGAATATATTCCTGCCTACCCCATAACTCCTTCAATCTCCAATCAACAAATTTGGATATAGTGTGGGTCTTCGAACCTTGTGCTGCTACAATGGGTCTTAATGGTGGATCAAGGGGGTTTTTGTGCACCTTGGGTATCCCGAAAATGGAAGGTATCCTGGGTTCTGAATTGGAAAGAAAGGTGTAAGTTTGAAAATCAATAACCTCCTGATCTAACAAGTCCTGAATAACTAGGTCTATCTTGTGATAGGACACGTTAATTTCGTTCAGAGAAGCAGAAGTATATTTTTCATGGTCATGTAAAATATCATACATCTTACCCTGATAGACAAGACAATCCATTATAACCGTCCCCCCACCTTTATCCGGTTCCATAACCCTTAAGGTGGAATCACCACTGAGCTGTTCAAGGAGTTCTCTTTCTTGCAATGTTAAATTGGCCACAAAGCGGTCCAATCCCAACTCCTTCCTAAACCTTCCCTCAATCCTTTTCTCCAGGTTTTTAAGCTGTGGGTGTAGGGGAGGGTTAAAGGTGCTAGATCTTTTCAAAAAGAAACCAGGAGTACCGTTGGAATTACCCAACAGGTTTTCTAAGTTTAGTTTACGGATGAAAAGTTTAAGGTCTAAAATGGCATGAATTAAATTGCTACGTTTTTTAGGGACAAATTTAAACCCCTTGGTAAACAACTGGAAGCAATGATCTGAAATAACAAAATCACTATAATTGTAAATATGGTAGTTATTTTGGGTATGTAAAGTATATTGTCCCAAGGTTGTAATAACCTGCCCATTGTTTTTTACCAGTTCTGCCTCTGGTTTTTCTTCCACCCTCGAACAAACCCCCCTCCCCCTCTCTGGACCGGAGGGGCTCAATCTAAAGGGTGGTAGTTATAAGGGAGTTGCTGTCCCTGCTGACGTATGCGCTCTGACCTACGCAGAGCTGGTTCCCCATCACCAAATACTTCATGTGTCTCACCATGGGGGGATTCGATATTCCTATCAACCTCAGTAACCCCCCTTGAGGGACTATGTGATGGAAAAGCCTGCTCGGGGTCATGGTAATAAGACTGCCATTTGGGTGGAGGAGGACTGGGATATTGTCGAACCTGTTCGTACTCTAACAAATCCTTTCTCAATTTCTTATATTTGCGGTTCAAAACAGTTTCACAGTGTAAATCAACCTCCCTTCTAATATCATGACATTTACCAGAATCAAACAACAAATCATCGGACATGCGTTTAAAATAATCAGAAATGTCTTGTTGTAATATAAACAATTCATCACTGTTCTTTTTGATAATGGCTTTGACAATATTGCGCCCACATTGATCAAAAGTCTCAATGAGGTCTTTATGAAATTGACTCCCCGGTATGACCTGGTTCTGGTATTTATATACCCTCAGGCCCTTGGGTACAGTACCTTTATTTAGGTTTTCCGTAAGGTATAGATTGTCTAGTTCCAGTGTCCTGTAACGGTACAATGCGTTTTCAAAACGCCGTTGAAGTTCGGAATAATTGAAGCCACTAGCTCCACGCCCCTTGTAATGCTCCTCGTATTCGAATTTAGGTTTAGAAAACATCCATTCGTTAAAAGATGAAGTAGGACAATTGTTGACTTGAATACCGCAATCTGGTTAAGCAGCCAGAATAGGGGAAGAAACAGTATCATGGAATACCGCTGGCGTACTGGTGAAGTCCGTAGAGGGACCGTTCCCTGAACCTGCATTCCCCCGTACACGGACTGCACCATCTGATGGGGGTGGAGCGGGTGGATTACTCTTGGAAGGAACGACCAACCTGGAAAGGTTCCGCTGCTCATGAAGTATGGTATTGATTCCCATTCCAATTGGGGTCAAAAGATTGATCAAGGTAGTTAGCTGGCCCGTGAGCTGAGTAAATCCGTCCGTTTCGGACCTAGATATGTCCACAGGGATGCCCCTCTGTTTCTCCTGCCCTGGAGAGACCACCGGACTGGCAGCCATGACAAACTATACCAAAACAAATGCTGCAATATACGAACCACACAAGAAAGAAAGAAGCAGCCACACCAGTCCAGTAGCTATCAGGGCAAAAAGCTCACGATAAGGCACAAATTAATCACAAACAATTTATTAACGTGCAAAAGATTCCAGCGACAAGCACCACACACGTTTTCGTCTCTCAAGAAGACTTCATCAGATAAAACAGTTTCCCATTACACTCGGTTTAAATATCTTCCCCAAATAAGATAATTAATCAATTAGTTAATTCATCATAATTGATTAACCTAAAAAACGTAATTTAAAAAACATTTTTAAAAGAATATTCATCAAATGTTTAAAAATAAACATTACATATTAAACTGCATCCACAATGAATTGCACAAATAAATTAAAGTCGAGGGAGCAATTTCATAAAATAAATATAACCCATAATATGCAAAAACTGTTAAATATAATACTTTAATTTTATTTTTATTTAATATATTGTGCCTTGATTTTCAAATAAGGCACTATTGAGATGGATTCATTTAAACCAGGGGATTTATTGGCTTCCAACAAAATCTGCCAATATGTTTCCTTGTGGGCCAATCGTGCCTCCCATGGACCACCCCTAATGTCCTTGTGAACTACCTCTAGGACAAAAAACAAAAATGTGGCGTCTTCACATAAAGTAGTGTGTTTATATAAGGCACTGGTGTTCTTACATTTGGCAATATCATAAATATGTTCATATATACGCCTAGAAAATAACCTTTCGGTTTTGCCGACGTAAAACGCCGGACAATTCTGACATGTTGCCAAATAAACAAGCCCACCGGACTTACAATTATAATGACCCCTTGCCTTAATGTCCCTACTTCTACTCTCCAAGTAAACATGACTAGCTTGCAAAATATGCTTACAAGAAGAACAGTGACCACACTTGAAAGTACCTGTATTAGTTCTAGAATATTGAAAGGAAACATCTTGTTGTTCCAGGGTTCTTTTAATATTCATACCCCTCCTAAATACAGTTTTAATGTCCCTATCCTTGAAGGTATCTACATCAGTCAAATCCCTAAACATGCCCCATTCTTTTTCAACAATGTTTCTTATGTGGGACGCATTTCCACTAAACTCAGTAATGAAGGTAAAACTACCAACGTACTGGTCTGTCGTATTACCTGTGGGTCCATGTTCGGGACTAACAACCTTTGTTCCTAAAATGGGAGCAAATCTGGATGACCTTGCCAAGGTGACCTCCTCTTGCTCAGCCTTAATCAATGGTGCAGGGTAACCCCTTTCCAAAAATAGGGATTGCAAAATATCACATTCCTTGTGATAGTCCTCATCAAGAGAGGTCATCCGGGAAATACGGACATATTGTCCCTTGAGAATCCCCCTTTTCTGGAAATTAGGATGGGAACTCTGATAATGTAAGTACCCGTTGGAAAATGTGGGTTTTCGGTAAATATTGGATTTTATCCCATGATCATCCTTGGTAAGTGTCACATCAAGGTAATTAACACTGTGATGGGATATATGATGCGTAAACTTTAAGAAGTTAGTGGTGGTATGTATATACTCTATAAATTTCCCAATATCATCCACGGGTCCAGTCCAAAAAATACAAATATCATCAAGGAATCTACAATAGAGATTCCAGTATTTGGAAAAGGGGCTATCCAAGATGTATTTCTTTTCCCATATATACATGACAATGTCGGCATAAGTAGGTGCACAATTCGCCCCCATAGAAACACCTGTCACCTGGTGAAAATATTCACCCAAAAAGAACACAAAATTGTTCTTTAAAACAAGACCCAACAACTCAGTAATAACATGCACGTCATTATTGGTGATCTGGGGACAGTCCCATAAGGCTTCTTCTAACCATTCAAGACCCAATTCATTGGGAATAACTGAGAAAAGGTCCACCACGTCAATAGTTAAAAATACCATATTAGGTTCGAGTAGATGGGGAGTAACACCACGCAGGAAGGCCCAGGAATCTTTAAGAATATATTCCTGCCTACCCCATAACTTCTTCAATCTCCAATCAACAAATTTGGATATAGTGTGGGTCTTCGAACCTTGTGCTGCTACTATGGGTCTTAATGGTGGATCAAGGGGGTTTTTGTGCACCTTGGGTATCCCGAAAATGGAAGGTATCCTGGGTTCTGAATTGGGGGAGGGGGGTTTGTTCGAGGGTGGAAGAAAAACCAGAGGCAGAACTGGTAAAAAACAATGGGCAGGTTATTACAACCTTGGGACAATATACTTTACATACCCAAAATAACTACCATATTTACAATTATAGTGATTTTGTTATTTCAGATCATTGCTTCCAGTTGTTTACCAAGGGGTTTAAATTTGTCCCTAAAAAACGTAGCAATTTAATTCATGCCATTTTAGACCTTAAACTTTTCATCCGTAAACTAAACTTAGAAAACCTGTTGGGTAATTCCAACGGTACTCCTGGTTTCTTTTTGAAAAGATCTAGCACCTTTAACCCTCCCCTACACCCACAGCTTAAAAACCTGGAGAAAAGGATTGAGGGCAGGTTTAGGAAGGAGTTGGGATTGGACCGCTTTGTGGCCAATTTAACATTGCAAGAAAGAGAACTCCTTGAACAGCTCAGTGGTGATTCCACCTTAAGGGTTATGGAACCGGATAAAGGTGGGGGGACGGTTATAATGGATTGTCTTGTCTATCAGGGTAAGATGTATGATATTTTACATGACCATGAAAAATATACTTCTGCTTCTCTGAACGAAATTAACGTGTCCTATCACAAGATAGACCTAGTTATTCAGGACTTGTTAGATCAGGAGGTTATTGATTTTCAAACTTACACCTTTCTTTCCAATTCAGAACCCAGGATACCTTCCATTTTCGGGATACCCAAGGTGCACAAAAACCCCCTTGATCCACCATTAAGACCCATAGTAGCAGCACAAGGTTCGAAGACCCACACTATATCCAAATTTGTTGATTGGAGATTGAAGGAGTTATGGGGTAGGCAGGAATATATTCTTAAAGATTCCTGGGCCTTCCTGCGTGGTGTTACTCCCCATCTACTCGAACCTAATATGGTATTTTTAACTATTGACGTGGTGGACCTTTTCTCAGTTATTCCCAATGAATTGGGTCTTGAATGGTTAGAAGAAGCCTTATGGGAATGTCCCCAGATCACCAATAATGACGTGCATGCTATTACTGAGTTGTTGGGTCTTGTTTTAAAGAACAATTTTGTGTTCTTTTTGGGTGAATATTTTCACCAGGTGACAGGTGTTTCTATGGGGGAATTGTGCACCTACTTATGCCGACATTGTCATGTATATATGGGAAAAGAAATACATCTTGGATAGCCCCTTTTCCAAATACTGGAATCTCTATTGTAGATTCCTTGATGATATTTGTATTTTTTGGACTGGACCCGTGGATGACATTGGGAAATTTATAGAGTATATACATACCACCACTAACTTCTTAAAGTTTACACATCATATATCCCATCACAGTGTTAATTACCTTGATGTGACACTTACCAAGGATGATCATGGGATAAAATCCAATATTTACCGAAAACCCACATTTTCCAATGGGTACTTACATTATCAGAGTTCCCATCCTAATTTCCAGAAAAGAGGGATTCTCAAGGGACAATATGTCCGTATTTCCCGGATGACCTCTCTTGATGAGGACTATCACAAGGAATGTGATATTTTGCAATCCCTATTTTTGGAAAGGGGTTACCCTGCACCATTGATTAAGGCTGTGCAAGAGGAGGTCACCTTGGCAAGGTCATCCAGATTTGCTCCCATTTTAGGAACAAAGGTTGTTAGTCCCGAACATGGACCCACAGGTAATACGACAGACCAGTACGTTGGTAGTTTTACCTTCATTACTGAGTTTAGTGGAAATGCGTCCCACATAAGAAACATTGTTGAAAAAGAATGGGGCATGTTTAGGGATTTGACTGATGTAGATACCTTCAAGTATAGGGACATTAAAACTGTATTTAGGAGGGGTATAAATATTAAAAGAACCCTGGAACAACAAGATGTTTCCTTTCAATTTTCTAGAACTAATAATGGTACTTTCAAGTGTTCTTCTTGTAAGCATATTTTGCAAGCTAGTCATGTTTACTTGGAGAGTAGAAGTAGGGACATTAAGGCAAGGGGTCATTATAATTGTAAGTCCGGTGGGCTTGTTTATTTGGCAACATGTCAGAATTGTCCGGCGTTTTACGTCGGCAAAACCGAAAGGTTATTTTCTAGGTGTATATATGAACATATTTATGATATTGCCAAATGTAAGAACACCAGTGCCTTATATAAACACACTACTTCATGTGAAGATGCCAAATTTTTGTTTTTTGTCCTAGAGGTAGTTCACAAGGACATTAGGGGTGGTCCATGGGAGGCACGATTGGCCCACAAGGAAACATATTGGCAGATTTTGTTGGAAGCCAATAAATCCCCTGGTTTAAATGAATCCATCTCAATAGTGCCTTATTTGAAAATCAAGGCACAATATATTAAATAAAAATAAAATTAAAGTATTATATTTAACAGTTTTTGCATATTATGGGTTATATTTATTTTATGAAATTGCTCCCTCGACTTTAATTTATTTGTGCAATTCATTGTGGATGCAGTTTAATATGTAATGTTTATTTTTAAACATTTGATGAATATTCTTTTAAAAATGTTTTTTAAATTACGTTTTTTAGGTTAATCAATTATGATGAATTAACTAATTGATTAATTATCTTATTTGGGGAAGATATTTAAACCGAGTGTAATGGGAAACTGTTTTATCTGATGAAGTCTTCTTGAGAGACGAAAACGTGTGTGGTGCTTGTCGCTGGAATCTTTTGCACGTTAATAAATTGTTTGTGATTAATTTGTGCCTTATCGTGAGCTTTTTGCCCTGATAGCTACTGGACTGGTGTGGCTGCTTCTTTCTTTCGTGTGGTTCGTATATTGCAGCATTTGTTTTGGTATAGTTTGTCATGGCTGCCAGTCCAGTGGTCTCTCCGGGGCAGGAGAAATAGAGGGGCATCCCTGTGGACATATCTAGGTCCGAAACGGACGGATTTACTCAGCTCACGGGCCAGCTAACTACCTTGATCAATCTTTTGACCCCAATTGGAATGGGAATCAATACCATACTTCATGAGCAGCGGAACCTTTCCAGGTTGGTCGTTCCTTTCAAGAGTAATCCACCCGCTCCACCCCCATCAGATGGTGCAGTCCGTGTACGGGGGAATGCAGGTTCAGGGAACGGTCCCTCTACGGACTTCAACAGTATGCCAGCGGTATTCCATGATACTGTTTCTTCCCCTATTCTGGCTGCTTAACCGGATTGCGGTATTCAAGTCAACAATTGTCCTACTTCATCTTTTAACGAATGGATGTTTTCTAAACCTAAATTCGAATACGAGGAGCATTACAAGGGGCGTGGAGCTAGTGGCTTCAATTATTCCGAACTTCAACGGCGTTTTGAAAACGCATTGTACCGTTACAGGACACTGGAACTAGACAATCTATACCTTACAGAAAACCTAAATAAAGGTACTGTACCCAAGGGCCTGAGGGTATATAAATACCCGAACCAGGTTATACCGGGGAGTCAATTTCATAAAGACCTCATTGAGGCTTTTGATCAATGTGGGCGCAGTATTGTCAAAGCCATTATCAAAAAGAACAGTGATGAATTGTTTATATTACAACAAGACATTTCTGATTATTTTAAACGCATGTCCGATGATTTGTTGTTTGATTCTGGTAAATGTCATGATATTAGAAGGGAGGTTGATTTACACTGTGAAACTGTTTTGAACCGCAAATATAAGAAATTGAGAAAGGATTTGTTAGAGTACGAACAGGTTCGACAATATCCCAGTCCTCCTCCACCCAAATGGCAGTCTTATTACCATGACCCCGAGCAGGCTTTTCCATCACATAGTCCCTCAAGGGGGGTTACTGAGGATGATAGGAATATTGAATTCCCCCATGGTGAGACACATGAAGTATTTGGTGATGGGGAACCAGCTCTGCGTAGGTCAGAGCGCATACGTCAGCCGGGACAGCAACTCCCTAATAACTACCACCCTTTAGATCGAGCCCCTCCAGTCCAGAGAGGGGGAGGGGGGTTTGTTCGAGGGTGGAAGAAAAACCAGAGGCAGAACTGGTAAAAAACAATGGGCAGGTTATTACAACCTTGGGACAATATACTTTACATACCCAAAATAACTACCATATTTACAATTATAGTGATTTTGTTATTTCAGATCATTGCTTCTAGTTGTTTACCAAGGGGTTTAAATTTGTCCCTAAAAAACGTAACAATTTAATTCATGCCATTTTAGACCTTAAACTTTTCATCCGTAAACTAAACTTAGAAAACCTGTTGGGTAAT
Organism: Protopterus annectens; assembly: GCF_019279795.1. Lineage (NCBI taxonomy): Eukaryota > Metazoa > Chordata > Ceratodontiformes > Protopteridae > Protopterus > Protopterus annectens. Next base: position 714,301,044 of record NC_056749.1, read on the forward strand.
TCCAACGGTACTCCTGGTTTCTTTTTGAAAAGATCTAGCACCTTTAACCCTCCCCTACACCCACAGCTTAAAAACCTGGAGAAAAGGATTGAGGGCAGGTTTAGGAAGGAGTTGGGATTGGACCGCTTTGTGGCCAATTTAACATTGCAAGAAAGAGAACTCCTTGAACAGCTCAGTGGTGATTCCACCTTAAGGGTTATGGAACCGGATAAAGGTGGGGGGACGGTTATAATGGATTGTCTTGTCTATCAGGGTAAGATGTATGATATTTTACATGACCATGAAAAATATACTTCTGCTTCTCTGAACGAAATTAATGTGTCCTATCACAAGATAGACCTAGTTATTCAGGACTTGTTAGATCAGGAGGTTATTGATTTTCAAACTTACACCTTTCTTTCCAATTCAGAACCCAGGATACCTTCCATTTTTGGGATACCCAAGGTGCACAAAAACCCCCTTGATCCACCATTAAGACCCATAGTAGCAGCACAAGGTTCGAAGACCCACACTATATCCAAATTTGTTGATTGGAGATTGAAGGAGTTATGGGGTAGGCAGGAATATATTCTTAAAGATTCCTGGGCCTTCCTGCGTGGTGTTACTCCCCATCTACTCGAACCTAATATGGTATTTTTAACTATTGACGTGGTGGACCTTTTCTCAGTTATTCCCAATGAATTGGGTCTTGAATGGTTAGAAGAAGCCTTATGGGACTGTCCCCAGATCACCAATAATGACGTGCATGCTATTACTGAGTTGTTGGGTCTTGTTTTAAAGAACAATTTTGTGTTCTTTTTGGGTGAATCTTTGCACCAGGTGACAGGTGTTCCTGTGGGGGCGAATTGTGCACCTACTTATGCCGACATTGTCATGTACATATGGGAAAAGAAATACATCTTGGATAGCGCCTTTTCCAAATACTGGAATCTCTATTGTAGATTCCTTGATGATATTTGTATTTTTTGGACTGGACCCGTGGATGATATTGGGAAATTTATAGAGTATATACATACCACCACCAACTTCTTAAAGTTTACACATCATATATCCCATCACAGTGTTAATTACCTTGATGTGACACTTACCAAGGATGATCATGGGATAAAATCCAATATTTACCGAAAACCCACATTTTCCAATGGGTACTTACATTATCAGAGTTCCCATCCTAATTTCCAGAAAAGAGGGATTCTCAAGGGACAATATGTCCGTATTTCCCGGATGACCTCTCTTGATGAGGACTATCACAAGGACTGTGATATTTTGCAATTCCTATTTTTGGAAAGGGGTTACCCTGCACCATTGATTAAGGCTGTGCAAGAGGAGGTCACCTTGGCAAGGTCATCCAGATTTGCTCCCATTTTAGGAACAAAGGTTGTTAGTCCCGAACATGGACCCACAGGTAATACGACAGACCAGTACGTTGGTAGTTTTACCTTCATTACTGAGTTTAGTGGAAATGCGTCCCACATAAGAAACATTGTTGAAAAAGAATGGGGCATGTTTAGGGATTTGACTGATGTAGATACCTTCAAGGATAGGGACATTAAAACTGTATTTAGGAGGGGTATGAATATTAAAAGAACCCTGGAACAACAAGATGTTTCCTTTCAATATTCTAGAACTAATACAGGTACTTTCAAGTGTGGTCACTGTTCTTCTTGTAAGCATATTTTGCAAGCTAGTCATGTTTACTTGGAGAGTAGAAGTAGGGACATTAAGGCAAGGGGTCATTATAATTGTAAGTCCGGTGGGCTTGTTTATTTGGCAACATGTCAGAATTGTCCGGCGTTTTACATCGGCAAAATCGAAAGGTTATTTTCTAGGCGTATATATGAACATATTTATGATATTGCCAAATGTAAGAACACCAGTGCCTTATATAAACACACTACTTCATGTGAAGACGCCAAATTTTTGTTTTTTGTCCTAGAGGTAGTTCACAAGGACATTAGGGGTGGTCCATGGGAGGCACGATTGGCCCACAAGGAAACATATTGGAAGATTTTGTTGGAAGCCAATAAATCCCCTGGTTTAAATGAATCCATCTCAATAGTGCCTTATTTGAAAATCAAGGCACAATATATTAAATAAAAATAAAATTAAAGTATTATATTTAACAGTTTTTGCATATTATGGGTTATATTTATTTTATGAAATTGCTCCCTCGACTTTAATTTATTTGTGCAATTCATTGTGGATGCAGTTTAATATGTAATGTTTATTTTTAAACATTTGATGAATATTCTTTTAAAAATGTTTTTTAAATTACGTTTTTTAGGTTAATCAATTATGATGAATTAACTAATTGATTAATTATCTTATTTGGGGAAGATATTTAAACCGAGTGTAATGGGAAACTGTTTTATCTGATGAAGTCTTCTTGAGAGACGTGTGTGGTGCTTGTCGCTGGAATCTTTTGCACGTTAATAAATTGTTTGTGATTAATTTGTGCCTTATCGTGAGCTTTTTGCCCTGATAGCTACTGGACTGGTGTGGCCAAATCTCCACACTGTCACTCAACAATCTCTGCACCTAGTAGAACAATGGCTAACTGAAAACAACCTGCTTCTCAACCCCAAAAAGACCAGGCTTCTCCACTTCCTTCAAAAAAACCTCAATCCAGCTAAAGACAACTTCACCATCTCATCCTTAGATAATACAGTTGTCACCACTGACTCAAGTACCAAATTGCTTGGTGTTACTATAGATGACCAATTAAAATTTGACCTACATATGTTAAACTGTATCAAAAAGTCCAGTCAAAAACTAGGTCTTCTATACTGCAGCAACAAATGTATACCTTACAAATCTAGGCCTATACTGGCTCAAACATTTATTCGACCATCTATGCTGCATGTTGCCCCCATACTTATTAACTTCCAAAATAATCTCTTAACCAAACTAGAAGCCACCTGTAACAAGTTAGCCAGATTTGGAGCCAGTAATAGCTACAAATCCCATCACTGTATATCTCTGCAAAGCTTAAGATGACATGAGCTCCCCCACATGCTTCAAATATCACAACTACAAATTGCACATAGTATCCTAAATAGCCCCAAACTTCTGCTCTGCCCTTGCATCCATAATTACACCCTACACACCCGATCATGACCTCAGAAGCACACAACCAAACCTACTTCACGTGATCAATCTAAACAAAAATATTTGAAAAATACAGCCATTCAATTGCATACTCATGGAGCAAACTTCCATTGTCACTTCGCTCCACAACCAAAACTTTGCAAATTCAAAAAACAACTAAAAATTCATTTCCAACGTCCATGGATCTGTTCTTGTCAGGAAATAACCTAATGCATTATTGCTCTCTCTGCAGTTAGTACCTATGCTATTAAATGCATCCTTATTTTACTATGTCATGATGTTACTCTGAATTGTATATTACATATTTTTTTATTTTAAGCATTGCTATATTCTTGTATACAACTCAGTGGTAACCAAATTTCTCAAACATATTGCTACTGCAGTCTCAAAATACTGCACTTTTGCCTTGTAAATATTCATGTTGTGTACTTCTCTTTCTCTGTTTTTATACTGTTAAGTATTTTACAACTTGAATTGTTAGTTTTTTTTTAATTACTTTCCGGAAGCTTTTTTTTCTCAGGTCTCCTCTGAAAAAATGGCTCTCTGGGCCCAGTCAGACTAACCCTGTTAACAAATGTAAAAATAAATAAATGCATAAACTATGAGGTGGGAACAGCACTTCTGCACTTGTTTTCATTTAGCCATATACCATTTTCAGTTACCGAGTGTGATCATACTCCAGTCCTCTCTGAAGAAGTTTAGAATCAGTGGATGAGGAGATAACAGTGGTCATGCCATCATCTGCAATCTTGTTCAACCACACTTCAGGGATATTAGCACGGAACTGAAAAATACATGTCAAACATGGGAGGGTCCAGCAATGAACCCTGTGGAACCCAACTAGTTGCAACGTTACATTCAGGGATGGTACCAGCAACATTCACTACTTATGATCTGTCAGCTTGTTAGTTTGCTTGTAATCCATTGAATAATGTAAGGGTTTCCATTAAGTTTATTTAACTTTTCAATTATACCACCATGGAGGATAGTGTTAAAATCCTTGGCCAGGTCAAGATAAACAGCATGAACTGAATTACCACTTACAAAGCTTCCTTAACCTTCTCAGAGAACTTTTCTTGATTGAAGGGTCAAGACCCGCTTTTCAGAAAACCAAACTGAGTAGAGTCATGATCCAGTAAGTTGACTATGTTTTAATGACTTTCATGGCTTTGCATGTAATGTTTCTTCGGCTGATAACTTTCTGTGGCAACCCGAAAGAGGAAATCAGAAATAGTGCATTATTTCTTCTAAAATTATATAAGTAGAAATAAAAGATCCATGTTTATCTATATGTGTGTGTGTGTGTGTGTGTGTGTGTGTGTGTGTGTGTGTGTGTGTGTGTGTGTGTGCGCGCGCGCACGCATGTGCATATGTGAATATGTGACTGTGTAGGCAATTTTGAGTGTGTGTGTGTGTGTGTGTGTGTGTGTGTGTGTGTGTGTGTGTGTGTGTGTGTGTGTGTGTGTGTGTGTGTGTGTGTGTGCTCGCACTGTTACCTGATGATTAGGCATTCTCTTTTGAGCTGATGAGGATAGCCAAATGATATGCCATTCTATATATGTCCAATCCTGTGCTCCATTCCTTATGTGTGGTAAAAATAATAAACAAAGGATCTGTTCCAAACATTAGTTATTCAGCTCACAAACAGGGACTTAATTGCAATAGGTAAGACAAAAATGTAATGTCTGTATTAAATTAAGAAAGCAAAGTGAATTCCTTGAGACAGCCTTGTAGCATCCTTACATTTTTCCAGATGGAACATTTTCACTTTCTCTCAACTTTTGAAAAAAGAGGAAATATCCCTGTCTTCAGGACAGAAACAGTAGACACAGCTACAATTCCTACCTAGTAGATAACTGGACTCGATGTTCTTTATGCAAACAGATGTAAAAAGCCGTAGCTCCCCGTAACATAGTTCTGGCATCTGCCAGAAATGCGGCAGCAACACTGGTTACCATAACTGTAGGTTAATATTTGTACATGTCTCTTGTATACCTGCGAAAAGAACAAACAAATGCAATTAGAACTGGATGTGTAACGTGCTCACAGAAGATTCTCTTCATGATCTCATTCTCTATAAAACTGACTTAATTTTCATTACCTTAAATAAATTATATTATCGAGTTTTCATTTCTTCACAGCGTTCACTAACAATTAATATCCTATGTTTCATAAAAAGAAACATTGTTTTCTGGGCCAACCTAGAAGTTTTAAAATTTCAGGAAGGAGTATTTAAATATAACTAGAGTAGAAAAATAAAGGTCACTGCAGTGAAAGTATTTCTTGTTGGGAGAGACTTGCAGGGAGGCAGGCAAACAGAAAGACAGACTATCGTGCAACCATACTGATAAACAAAGGAAGAGAGAGCAATATTAAGGCAGAGTAGCTACAGCAACAGTAGGCAGATAGGTTAAGGTGACAGATGTGGATCTGATAAGAAAAATCAAGTGAAAGCTCGTTAGAGGAATTTATCACGCTGTGATAAGTCAATACATTTTAAGAGTCATATATCAGCTTCAGGAAATGAATTGTCATGTAAGTGAGGTATTCATATAAATAAGAATAATGTATTTTATTATTGGTAAAGACATGAGTGGAAATCAGGCAGTGGTATTGGTCATCTCAGTACTAATGTAACATGAATGCCATGACAAATAATTACTGTTCATTCCTTCATTCATTCATGAATTCATTGAGTCACTCAGTCATTATTACCTGCTTAACCCACTCAAGGATCACTGTGGAGTCAGACCATATCTTGATATCAAATGGGTGCAAGACAGAGTAATGTTTTCAGACTGAGAACCAGCCTATCTCACCCATGTACTTAGACACAAGATCCACATGGACAGTATGGATGGTTACTATTTCACCAACATTGTGTCTTTGGGAGGTGGGAAGATTCTAGAAAATCTGGTGAAAACCTATATGGATGTAGTTAGGAAGAACTGACTCTCTCCTTCTATAATTGTAGATTTTCACAGGTGTATGCTCATAAGTGGAAGTGACAGAGTATTTCACAGACTTTGAGGGTCAGGTAATTTTGCCTAGATTTACATTCCTCTAAACAGAATTAGTATTACATGTGTTACATGGCAGGAGAAAAGGAACTTGTACCTGTCTTCATTGCCATAGACAGAAAAAGCCTGACTAAGGTCCAGGTGACCTAAATTTGGTTTGCTGTTCAGAGTGGGAGCCTATTATAGAGAAGTGCCAATCACTGGGAGATATATATGTCTCCCCAGTATGGCCTGTTTATGTCACAGGCTAGAGTGAGATCCTTTGAGCAAGTTATTCTTGTGTCATTTGATTTGCAGATGTCCAGCATTTCTAGTAGAGCAGGGTCTGATACTGTTTGTAGGCCTGGCATAGGTCACCTCTCAGCAGCCTGCATGATAGTGAGTACAGTGACAGCTCTTTCAGTCTTTCCATGTATGTCATGTTTTGGAGGCCATGGATTTTCTCGGTCACAAACTTCTATGATTTCTCTATTTGCTGCAGCTGTCTGGTAAGGTACAGACAGAAGAAAGCATTGTTCTCAGTTAGTGGTCTGATAAGCGTAGAGTACAGCAGAGTTATGAACTCACTGTTCTAGGATTTGATGGCCATTGTTATGATGTGCGCAATATAGAATTTGTGTCTCACCACTATGGACACATTGTGATTGAAGTGTAGATTGCTATCAACATGTGTTCCCAAGTCTCACAATACTGCGTTTGAGCTTAGAGGGGTGTTATGTATATCATAATTAGCAGGGGTACTTCATTGTTAAAGGAGGCAATGAGGCATTGTTTGCTTTAAGGTTCAGCTCATGAGTTTGGCACCAATCATTTCTGTGTCAGCTCCTTCTGTAATATGTTACCATTACTGGGGGACTCTTTGTGACTGTGTCCAGTTAACAATCATCTGCAAACTTGGTAAACCACCATCATCAGAGAAATAGTTTCCAAACAGTTGAGGGCCCAGCATAGATCCTTGTAATATTTCACTAGTATGTGATTCAGTGGTGGAGGTGCTGTCCCCAACTTTGACACTGTGTGTTCTGTCAGTGAGCTATTTGGCTATTCATCTAGTAATGTATGGATTAAGTTCCAGATGGGATATTTTGTCTATGATACCTGAATGGGAGATATTGTTAAAGGCCATGGATAACTCAACAGAGGCGGTATGTCCTGTTTTCTCTCATCCAGGTCTTTGGGGTCAGGATCAAAGAAGTCCAAAAGATTTAATAAGGAAAGTCTTCCCTTGACAAAACAAAAATGGGTTGGGTCAAGTATATTTAAGGTCACTTATGTCCCTGTTGATAAGGTCCATGGTGATTCCTTCCATAGCCTTGCAGATACGTTTTTTTTTTTATGCTAATGGGTCAATAGTTCTAGTTCTGCATGTTATCAGATTGATGTCCATTGCACATCATACAACATTTTATATTAATTTTTGTATTGTAGCTTATATATATATATATATATATATATATATATATATATATATATAATATATATATCTGTGTGTGTGTGTGTGTGTGTGTGTGTGTGTGTGTGTGTGTGGAAAAAGTACTGAGACAGCAGGGCTGCAGCACTTGGGGGGGGCAACACATAGCCGTATTGTAAATATGTGACTTATTGTCAGATAGGGCCTTCAGTTGATATTTCCACATGTAATTTCATATAATACACAGGAAATGGACAGTAAACAGCAGTAATACTTAATAATATTTACTTTTCCATAGTGCAGCAAACAGTTGACAAAGTTTTTGCGCATGTGTGATACATATTTCCGATGCTAGTCATGTTAGAGCATACCTAAGCAGTGTGTAAATATGAGCTGCATTGCCTAAAGTCTGAGAGATAGTACTGAGTCTATGAAACACACATGTTGCTTAACTGACTCTGTGGCAGCAGGTGTAAATGCATTGATGCATTTCTTTTTCAGCCGAGATGATACTGGGTTGGAATCCAGGTGTATCTAATACTGTTAAATACTTTTAAATAAACACTGATAATGCAATAACATGAATGTCTTATTGTACATATGTTGCTGTGTGTGTGTTGGCACAGCACAGCAGGGTTCATTGGCAATGCACGGAGATAGCTGCAGCATTTTCCCACCGCTCACTGTCACTGCACATTGGTGCATGTTGCGCACCTCCGCGCAAACACAGAGCCCAAAAAGTGAAGGGATCCATTGCTTTCTCTGCTAGTTATGTGTGTTGTGTGTGATTCTATTTTTTGAGCAGATTAAAAGTGTTAAAATGGGGTACATAGGAAAGTGATAAAATGGGGAGCAAGCAGGGGAAAAAGAAAGGGAAAGCAGTACAGAAATATCCAGTGTAAAGTGAAAATATGTGCAGAATATTAACTGAATTTAGACTGTCACCTTCACAGAGATGGGTGACCACAATGCAATCATGTTGTACAGCCAGTTGGACCAAATCAAGTGTGTCCAGAAGACATGTGTGCAAAACAGAGAGCTATGTATGGGATGTTTTTTTTTTATTTCAGTAAGAGAGGAATTTTGGGAATGGAACGCAGCTATATCTGGGTCAGGTAAGTTGGGTAGGTGAGGAAGTAAACATACAAGACAAACAAGACAATAAACAGGGACAGTAATGTACACAAAAGGTTGGGGGACACCATGTTTGGATGAGGGAGGGAACAACCCAGGCCCATGCCCGTCAAGCTTGGAGACAGTGAGAATTGTATCCTTACCCACTGGAATGTCATCACTGTCACCTTACTCCACTGGTGGCTGGAGTGCTTGACATCTCCTCCTCCTCCAAACCATGAGGGAGAGCAGCCTCTCCATCCACCGTAAGCATACACCAATGGTGCAGAGCATGACCCTACACACCATCTATGGCAACCTGCTGCAGGTGATGAAATCATCATCTCCTCCACTGCTCCCAGAGGGTACCACTGCACCAGCTTCTGGAGTAGGACTACCTGAGAACACAGGTAATGCTGTAGCAGCAAATACAGTGCTGCCATATTGGCTCCCAGACTTGCTGGGCATCGGTGCTGGAGCCGGTGGAGCTGGGGCAGTCTGATGCACTGGGTTGGCCTACCTTGCTGTGCTGTGGTGCATTTACTGATGTGGTACACATGGATGACATGGAGACATTTTGATGACAAATAATAGAAAATAAAAAAAGAGAGATAAGGGTTGGGGTGAAAGAAAAATAAAAGAAAACTTGTACCATCATATGTGACATACAATGCTTTAATACAATTATACAACTCTTTTATCTTAAGTATTACATTTAAGTATATCTACTAACAAATACATACTATACTGTAGTTTGCTGAAAGTAATCCTCAAAATGTGCATATATTGCACATATGCATGTTCCAATTATACAGATTACAGTTTACAGCAGGGCATTTATGTCACTTGACATAGATATTTTAGTTTAATATAAACATTAATGAAGAAATAACAGTATTGTATAGTTATGAATTGTGGTACTGGAACCCACAACGTCTAACTACAGTCTAATATTGGACTTTTACAATCAGTTTGTGCTACAGACTAATGCATGCATACTTGCATTTACAGTCGGGATATGCATGTTCAATTTAATACAACTCTATAAAATACCAAAAAAGCTATATTGAACTTTTAATGCTACAATAACACTTCTCTTCTACTGCATACATACCACTTGCTTCCTTCAGTTACTCCACTTGCGCAACATGGGCCTTGACATTGAACTTCCACTCCCTGGCAGCTGGGGAAGAACAGAAAAGAACAGAAGAGCATTATGCATACCAGTCTTGCCTACATTAGCTTTCTATGTCTTACAAGTGCTCTCTTTATTTCATACTAACACAGGTGTGGGATGCCTGCCGTCTCAAATTCCTCCAACCAATGGTTGAGAGTATTCATTTTTCTCCTCTGTAGGTTTTTAAAATTATGCTTGCATTGTTCTCCAGTGTGTGGGATACCAGTGGCACTGGATACAGCCTAGGCCAAGCTATTCCATGCCTCAGACCCGTACAGGGAGCCAGAATAATCCCCCTGCAGAAGCCTTTGGCCGTGGTGCTTTACCAGAAATCCAGTAAATGTCCTGGATGTCTGGACACCCCACCTTTGTGCCGTAAACCTGGCACCTTTCCCCACTAAAGCCAGCCATGTCCTCCAGCAGAGCTAGAGCAATGGAGTCTTATGCTTACCTGCCAGTTGCAGTCATCACGTTTACTGGTAATGTGCAAACCCAAGCAACACATTTGTGTGATGTTAAGCAGAGAACCACAGTGCCAAACAGTGAGGAATTAAATAATTGGAATTAGAAGGTTCAAACCCAAGCAACACATTTGTGTGATGTTAAGCAGAGAACCACAGTGCCAAACAGTGAGGAATTAAATAATTGGAATTAGAAGGTTATTCTGACACTTGACCTTAGTTTGAGGGGTGTCTACTGATGTAGCTTTGAAATATATGTTGCAAATCTGAAGTTTACTGTTAGGTAAGTTAAGGTTTGCAGACATGCACATGGGCCATAACTGTAATGAACTGACACATTTGTTTGTACCTTTATACACTGTGAAAATTGATTTTTACACTGTGAGATTCAAACCTAGGTATAACATAGGCATAAGTGACAAAACATTTTCTTCCAAAGCATTGATTTTCCATCTTTGCCAAAGAAGACGTGCTGCTCAGCCATCATCAGGAATCATATATAAATACAGGTGACAGTATGAGCTGTTACACTTGTATGTGTGTGTGTCCTGACAAGGTTATTGGATATAGATCCAGGTGTGTTTGTGTCTTAGGAAAATGTGAAGCCTATGTAAGCCTATGTAAGCCCAGATAGCAGAATTATACCTACAGGACTATAGTATACAGTACACTTTTAGTCATACATCTGAAAACACAATAATGGTGTCTCATCCCTCATGCATCTAATTCATATCATCTCCACTATCTAAAGTACAATAAGTGAGAGCAAATATAATGGGAAATGGAACAACAGTAAAAGTGCATGGAATATCCTCTTTTAGAACCTATAACTATGTGTATGGCAGTCTTATACTTCACCTGTTGCCACAAGGATGTTGAAATAATACCTGTCTATTTTTTTTCAGTTGATTGCTGTAAGCTGCACTGTCGCAACAGTAAGAGAAATGGTTGCACAACCTGTACTAGAACCCAGGACCATGTGTACTCCAGCCCTACACTTAAACTTGCTGCCACAGGACTAATTACATGACATTCCCTAATTTACTAATTATTCTTAAGGTCTCTGCGTTAACCACCACATAATGCCACTTAGCGGGTTGGCATGGTATCCAACAGAATTAATTGAATGTATCTGTTTTTTTATTTTTGGCCATTTGGGCCCTGTGTGCAGGTGTTCTGTCTCCTACCAGGGTGGTCCAGTTTGCACACTGCTGTACTTTGTACAAACGAGATAAGTACAGCCAAACCTGACTTTCATTTCCTCCATTTCCTGTGATTGCATTAAGTGCCACATGGGGAAAACACTGCCCACCCGACAAAAAAAAAAATAAAAAAATAAGCATAAAAGGGATAAGTAGCTGAAGTGAGGCACACTAGAGCATTTTGGTTCACATGACATATATCTACATAGATCTGGATTTGAACTCTCACTCCAATGAACCTGCAGAACACAGGAAGGTTGCCTCATCCCTCTTTACCACAGAAGTAGCTTTGCAGCAAGGAACTGAAATAATTCTGCACACAACCAATTGTAACATCATCTACAGTAATATGAAACCATACAGCTGTTATTTATACATTTATTACTTCTGGATGTAGTACACTAAGTATTCCTGCAAATATACAGCTCTAAAAACACGTTGCAAGAACGAAAAAGAAACGCTTGAAACTTAGAACATCCAGCTCAAAAGTTCATCAAATAAACCAACTTTGGACAAGTAGAATTAGCATTTTCAATCACTTTTTAATACTGTGATCTTCTTCAGAAACCAAAAATACAATGCCCACCCTTCCTTTTACATTAAAAAATTACCTAAAACAGGAAATGACATATTAATTGATGTTAGAATAATTAAATAACTTTTTGTATATTTATATATAAACTGATATGCTAAAAAAGCATGTATACAATCACCATATACTTATTCATGAATATAATGTCATTATTTTCTATTGCTAAAATGAAATATTTCTAACCTATCTATACAATAAAAAACATTTTAAACTAATGACTTCATTTAAGCCTGGGGCTCTATCTGCACCTAATAACAACTGCCAAAAAGCTTCATTGCATTCTAATATGTTGTTTAAATCACCAGCAAATAATACTTTTTCTACATTGCCCAAAATAAAAAATTCAAACTTCTTAAATTCGTTGCATATCATAGCATGCCTTGATAGTGCATTCATTCTGTCTTTCTTCTTTATTGCCAAACAGTGCTCATATATCCTACGTTTAAGACTTCTCTTGGTTTTGCCAATGTAATAATTTCCACATGTTAAACAGGTAGCCACATAAACTACATACTCGCTGTTACAATTGTAGTATTTTTTAGCCCAAAATGTGTCCTTAGAATATCCTATTGTTACAGAGGATGAGTTACTAATGAACCTACACTGCTTGCCATTGTTACAGCTAAACGTACCTTTTTTATTAGTGCACAGACAAATAGAACTACCCTCCTTCTCTTTTACTGATTCTAGCATGTACTAATATTAATAATTCTTTTGTAGGTGAATCTGGGTACCAATCCTAATGTGTCCACTAGTTCTTTGTTACCCATTATTATTCTCCAATTGTTTTCTATTACATTTTTGATGTACTACATTTCACTAACTATTGGTATAGGAAATGAAATTCTGTATTCATTTACCTCTCTCCTTAAATCACCCAAACTGCTTTGGCACACTGTACCTACCATAACATCCTTAGAATGTAAAATAGGCTTAGCCACACCGTTTCTTAATAACTTGACTCCATTCTCTATTTTTCTGACCCAGTCTGAATCATATCCTCTATTTTGAAAAAGTGATCTTAAAATAGACACTTCTTTTTCAAACATATCATTGCTTGAAGTGAGTCTACTCAACCTTGCCATCTGCACTTTAATAACACCCATTTTCATGTGAGGGGGATGCAGACTGTCCTTGTGTAAATACTGATTGGCGAAGTAAGGTTTTCTGTATATTTTACTGGTGAATTCCCTTCTTTCTTGGTTTATTCCTAAATTGAAATACAAAAAATTAATGGTTTTACCAAACCTACCAATTTTAAGGTGCAAAAAAGTTGTAGTGGAATTTAGATCTCTAACTAAGTCCTCAAATTCACATTGATTACCTGACCACAGAAAATGACAAATCATCTATATATCTGTAGTATATCTCTACTTTGTTGAAACTGGGGTGTGACTCAAGAAATTTTAACTCCCAGTTGGCCATAACAAAGTTGGCAAAAGCAGGAGCTACTCTTGCCCCCATTGCTACACCTGAAAGTTGTTTATGTACCACCTTTTTAAACAAAAAATAATTGTTTCCCAAAATTAGATCCATCAAACTACAGATAGTATTGATTTTTTCCCCCCGTAAACTCTGTGTTTCCACTTAAATATTCTCTGAGGTACTCTAAACCTTTCTCCTGATCTATGGAAGTGTATAAATTCTTAACGTCCAAAGTACCAAACAAAATTTGTTTGTCTTTTATTACATATTCTCTCAAAATTTCTAACAGATGCCAAGAGTCTCTCAAATAATATTTAGATTGTTGGACAATTGGATTTAATATATTGTCCAACCAGATAGAAATATTCTCAGTTTTAGAATGTTTTGCCAAGATAATAGGCCTAAAAGGTGGAATTCCTTCATTATTTTGAATTTTCGGAATGCCAAAAAAAGATGCCATCTTAGGCTGTTCTACCAGTAAAAAATTATAACTGTCATTATCTATCTCTCCTTGGCAGAACATGTCAAAAAGTGTGACATCTATATTCTTATAACTCTGATTTATTTGTTCATAATTTACTTTCTTATATGTACCTACTTCCCTTAACATAGATTCTATTGCATTCTCGTAATATTTGGTGTTCATAATTACTATTTTACCACCCTTGTCCACATTCATTATTCTTATCCCAGTGTTATTGCTTAACAACTGTAAAGCTGAATACTCTTGTGTGGGTAATTTTTTCTCTTTGTTTAATAAATGGATTTTTCTAAATTCACCTTCACAAATGTTCTGAAATACTTGCAATGTACTCTGTAGAGGAGGATTAAATGTACTACATCATTTAGGTGTTTCACTAGTGTTAGTACTATTAGACTGTAGTACATCATGCATAATATAACTTAAATTCAATTTTCTTAAATACAGCCTAAAATCATTTAACAATTTTCCAATATTGACTTTATTCGTAGGAATAAATGAGAAACCTTTTTCAAGACTTTTTCTGCCTCTTTTGAAAGGGAAATGTCTGAAAATTTAAAATGTCCACTTCATAATTGCAGACTTTCCTTTCTATCACCATTTCCTCCTGTTCTTGCCCTTCCCTTTGCCTTTCATTTGTGTGGAATTGTACCACTTGGTAGTCCGTTTGTTCTGCACCTGTTCCTTGATAAAAGGAGCATGACCTTGGTCTGCTGTGAATGTAACTGCCTCTGCATAAGTTGTTTTCCCTTCTTTATTGTTTCTTAGTTGGTCTTTAGAAGGACCAGCAATGTCTGTGGTGGGAGTTGTGCTGTTATTTGATGTTGTTCCCACTTTATTTTCATTAGTGACCACAATGTTGGTCAAATCAGGTTCTTTTTCAAATCCCTTTATTACTGATGTAATGTTCTCAGCGATGGCCCCTACAGCTCTTCCTTCAGAAACTTCTTGTATAATGTAGGCCCGATTATTATCGTAAGCCAATATGTCCCTTCTAAGTTTTGACTGTTTTCTCAAAATAATAGTAGCCCTATGTCGGTCAGCCTTCGCTTCAACCCCATTGTACAATGTTAAAAAGTTCGGAAAAGAAACAGATTTTTTTATAAATTCATCCAAACCTTTTATATTTTCTTTAACTTTAACAATTTCTTTCTCATAATGCTCTACTAATAGGTGCATCATCTGTAAGCCAGTCTCATTATACAATTTTATTAGAGTCTGACTTAAGTTGTCTCCCGGTGTAACACAATTTGGAAATTTGGCTGTTCTCAAGACCTGCGGTACCACTTTACGCAAAATGCATTCTTTTAAGTACTGAATTTCAAGATTTAAGGTTACATGTCTAAACACTAACCTCTCCATGTCATATATACTTTTTTTACATTGTACACTGTCATTAATTGAATTACTCACTTTTTCGTTTTTAGTTGTGTCTGCCATGTTTGCGAAAGGGTTCGTGTTCTCTTTACAAATATAATTCCAAACATTAGCTTCCGCTACACTCCCCCGTAAAGTGTCTCATTCATTTGGACCTTTAGGAGTGGTGGAATTTACTGAACTGCCGGCTTCCACACCACCTACATCTTTACGTGGAACGTTATCCTTTCCAGTGTGTACGGTGGCCGCTTTTTGCTCATTGCTTTGTTTAGCAGTTAAAACTTGAAAACAGTCTTTCACTATCTTGACGATAGTGTCCAGCAATTCATCTTTAAAGTTTTGAGTCTGCACATTATTGTTACTGTTTTCTGCCATAGAATAGGTGGACAAATTCAATAACACATCCTGAGATGAAATTTCCGAGGCTATCTGATGTGATTAAAGCCGGGAACACGAATTAGACTCCAAAAACACTCTTGGTGGTCGAACATACAGAACAGCAAATTTTTTCCTAGGGAAAGAATTTGCTGTTCCAAAACACATACACACAACACAAGCGCACCAAACAAACAGCAATCCACTCACATACACCTAAAATCTTACACCTAACCCTACACTAAACTATACATACACCACTAACTATCTACTTACCTTTATCCAAACCCTAACCCTAAGGTCCGTCACTATCGCACACTCACCTCACCCGCGCCCTAACCCTAACTCACCTACCCTGCCCTAACCCTCACGTCCACACAATCGCACACTTACCTGACCCATGCCCTAACCCTAACTCACCTAACTCACCCTAACTCTCACATCCACACAATCGCCCACATACTTAACCTGCACCCTAAGCCTAACTCACCTAACCCTCATGTCCACACAATCGCACACATACCTAACCCGTACCCTAACCCTAACTAACCTAACCTGCACTCAATCGCACACTTACCTGAACCCTACCCGTAATTTTCCACCACAGAGCTGAAAATACCAAAGCAACAGAAACGGGCATCCGAATTCTTTCCCTAGGAAAAAATTTGGCTTTCTGTAGCTTCAATATTTTCAGCTTTCACTGAATACGGGTCGATATTAGAACATTCGAAGTTTTGAAACTTCGATGTTCTAATATAGACCCTCAGGTGAGTGGGGTTACTGTGGCTTCAGTGCCTGTTGACTCTGGCTGCAGCCAAAGTGTGGACAAGGTACCATTCAGGAGGATTGTTAGGAGTGCTCAGGGGAGGCCTGCTGTCTATCCTCAACCTGATCCAAGTGTCTCTTCCTGTGTCATTTAACATATGTTTAGGGCCATCATGGAGGTACAGGCATGTTCCCATAGGTCCTCCAGAGAAATGCTTCCACCATATTGCTGATTCAGTGGATCGGATGAATGACATGTTGGAATGGGGAGTGGCTGTGATGGAACATCTGCTGGGAGTGGAATGACATCCATGTGGGCATAGGTCAGTGACATCATCTGCTGTTAGCCAATGTGGCCATGCCCAGATATGGTCCATACTAGCAGTACTTCCAATGCGCCATCAGTAGTTGAGCTGTCCACACCCAGACATAGCAGGCCATGGGGTTCTGGTTAGAGGTGCTCTTGTGAGAGGAGCTCATCCAGTAGACATCAGTCATGTTCAGGTAGCAGCAGTGCATCTAACCATGAGCTTGGACTTGCCAGTGCAACTTATGTCAGAATTAACTCTCATGGTTGTGTATGACAAAGATGAACTGCCACCACTACCATGCATGGCTCGCACCTGTCTGGTCATTTATTACTTTATCCAAATATCTTCCTGCTTCTCTTTTTTACTCACACATGCTCACTGACATTTTATGTCAGCCTAGGCTTCTAACCCCCCCCCCCACACACACACACACACACACACAACACGCTGTGCAAGTGATGATAGCTGTGTCATATCCCTGTTTTCTGTCTTTTAGATTCAGTCTGATGCTCAGGGTGCATAGCTGACTTAGTGCTTAGTATTTCTGTAATTGTGATGTTGAATTGGTCATTGTACCTTTGACTTATATTGGTCTTAGAAAGGTCGACAGTTGATAGCATCAAACATTTTGTGCATCAGTTTGTTAATGATGTTGTGAGGGATGTGAAATCTGAAACTGAAATGTGTATCATTACTTTCTAACTTCTCTCTTTAATGATTTTCCAGTACAAAGGTGTGGTGCTAACCTGAGGACACTTGGTGACCATCAGTACTTTTAAGTGGTATGACTGTGTGAATGTTTGATGCCTGAGGCCTATTACTTGCTAATGGGCACATATAACTCACACAAGTCTCTGCTGTCACATGTTAAAGTCATTTCTGTACAAATTATCAACCTTTTACTTGCTTACACTACCAAGTAACAACATGCAAGTATATGCCATTAATTCATATTATTACACAATACATTCCAGGTTCAACACTTACCTTCTAAATGCAGAAGCTGCAATAATTTTATTTAAGAGCTGAATCTGTCAGATGCTATCAGTACACAGCCATCAAATGGGTAGGTAAAGGCTGTGAGCATTGCCTGACATGAATGATATTATATGTGTATGTGTGTAGGAGGAAGGCTTTAGCCCCTTAGGTGGTGAATGAGTGTGCTATGCATTGCCTCTTGTCCAATGTGAGGGCATATTGAGCATGCCTATGCCTGCCTACACCCACAGCAGCTGCTGGTCCCCCCTCTGACTCCTCACCTGCATGTGGCTGTGGTGACCTTGCCATTGGTGGTGGGGTGTGTGTCCCTTACCCTTATTGATCTTGTTGAAGCTGTTTTCTCAAAATGATGTGGAGCTTGGCAAATACAGTGAATATTTCAGTACCTGAATGCAGATGGTACTTCAGGAATCTCCCAGATTTTTCTCGAGCAGCCCAAACACATGCTCTGTGAAATTTCTGGTTTGAGCGTGTGCCCCTTTTTATTGTGCTCTTCAGTAGGTGTGTGTGCATTTCAGATGGACATCATTAGCCACAGTTGTCGTGCCTAATCTGTATCCCCCAGTAAATGACCCTGTGGTATATCCCCCCTAGTGAACATCTGATAACACTGGGAGGTGTGTCAGATATGTGAACAGTGGTACCTGCCTGGGCTGCTAGCACACATGTTCAAGATGATTCCCTTGGCATTACACACAACTTGGCAATTCATAGAGTAGAAGGTCTTTCTGTTTATGTAGAGACTTTCTTCTTCCCTGAGTGATGCCTTAATTTCTACATCTGTGCAAACTATGGCACCCAGTACTTCAGGGTATTGTGCTACAGGGCAGATCTCCTGCATATTTCTGACCCTGTCCTATATTTCTGGCCCTTTCCTCAGGAGTACAGGGAAAATATATGTGGTCACTAGCATGTTGGAGCATAGCATTCAGGACCGTATTTATTTATTATTTATTTATTGATGGAGAATCCTGGATGCTGATACCTGTGACACCCACAACATGTCCCCTGTTGGTCTCTGAAAGGGACCTGTAGCTAAAATACTAAGTGATACAAATACCTTTGTCTCCACTGGAATGGGTCCCTCCTCAGTTTGTCCTGGTTCTGAGTTGAGGATGACAGAGGTTGCAGAGTTCCTATAGTGTGTCTCCATAAACCCTGTAGTACTCTACAGTTTCTATGTCATGTAGATTGTGATAAGCTAAATGGGGTGTGAAAACTTTTCTCCTTCTTGGTCACTGTATATTAGCAGCAGCACCACCATAGACTTTAACCTGTTGCACATACACATGAATTAAAGCAACAGCAACCCTAAAATTCTTTCTGTGTAGACTCCTTCCCATGGCTGTATTCCAGTAGGTTTTGGAATTAGCACAGAAAACCATCACTAAGACTACATTGCTGCTTTATAGCTTGTTGAATAGCTCCTCCATCTTGGATTGGTTGATTAACATACAGTTCAACTGCTTATGTTGTAATTAGCATGCCATGGTGTTTACCTTGTTTGTGTGGCTCTATACACCAGGTAGAGCTTGCTGAATCTAAAACAGTGAGCTACCACGTGCAGAGTGTGTATGCTTTATTGAATCTGGCCAGATATCTTTTTGGTTTGCAGCTGCTGAAGTTCAGGCCAGGAATGCAGCCTTGAACACAGAATGCATGCACAGGTTTCAGGAGCAGCAGAGGGAGTAAGGTTATATGTTATTACTTTACACCTTTATATTTCCAGAAATAGTATGGCAAAAATTCATTCTGCACATTTAGATGTGTAGTCCTA
Source organism: Protopterus annectens (assembly GCF_019279795.1). Lineage (NCBI taxonomy): Eukaryota > Metazoa > Chordata > Ceratodontiformes > Protopteridae > Protopterus > Protopterus annectens. The sequence continues at coordinate 714,320,638 of NC_056749.1, forward strand.
TGACATTCAGGCATGCTAATGTTACATCAGACATCCCATACTGCATTTGCCAGTTATGCATGATAAGTCATTTTTAGATACTGACCCCAAAGACCTGGATGAGGGATAACAGGACATACTGCCTATGTTGAGTTATCCAATGCCTTTGACACAATCCCCCATTCATGTGTCATAGTAAAGATCTCTCATCTGGGAAAATGGGCCATACAGTACTAGATGGATAATCAACTGGCTCAATGACAGAACACACACTCTCAAAGTTGGGGACTGCACCTCCACCACTAGCCCACTCACTAGTGGAATACCACAAGAGTCTGTGCTGGGCCCTCAACTGTCTGGGAAATAATTCCCTGAAGCAGAGGCAACAGTACATAGCCTGTGTTTTACCAAGTTTGCAGATGACTGTTAACTGGACTCACTCATACAGAGTTCTCCAAAGATGGTAACATATTACTGTAGGGGCTGACACAGACTGATGATTGGTAACAAACTCATGGACTGAACTTGGAGCATGCAATGACTCTTTGTCACCTTTGTCAATGAAGTACCCCTGCTAATTATTATATACATAGCACTCTCCTTAGCTCAAACACAGTGTTGTGAGACTTGGGAACAAATATTAATAGCAATCTACACTTTCATCACTATGTGCCCATGGTTGCAGCACACACTAACTGCCTTGAGAACATCATACATATGGCCATCACATCCAAGACCATTGTAGTCATACCTCTGCTGTACTCTACTCTTATCACACTAATAAAGGAGTACAATGCTCACATATCTGTGTACCTCACCAGACAACTGCAGCAATTAACGAAAACATAGGGTTGTGCCTGGGAGAGTCTCAGGCCTCCAAACATGACATTCATGGAAAACTGACATACCCATCACTGTACTCTGTAACAGACTGCTGATAGGTGTCCTATGGCTGCTCTGCAGAGCAGTCTCACACTCTGCCTTCTGGAAATGATGGACATCTGCAATTTAAATGGGAGTACAGTAATTTGCCCCTGGGTTCTCAACCTAGCTGTGACATAAACAGAACACGATAGGGAAACAGATATATCCCACAACCATTCACACTCCTTTGTAACAGGCTCCCCAATGCATGTGAAGCAGTGCTCCTCAATGACCCTTTTGATGCTCAGCATTGACAACTGGTTGGGTGATTGTAAAATCAAATCTGGGTTGGTACCTATGTCTTTCATGGATAGGGCTAGTTGGTGCTGCTCACAAACACACTCTGCTAGAAACGACCATCCAACTATGCTCGATAAGGGTAGTTATATTTTACACAGTTAGGCTTCTAAAAACCCAGGTTCTATTAGGCTAGTAGCCTCATATGAACCTATGAAGCTAAGTGCCTATGCAGACCTCCCAACCTGTGGTCCCCACATCGCCTGCTGATGTCATCTACTATAATTTCACCTGCACACTTGTAGAAGGCAAACTTGTACTGTAGCACTTGCATTAAGTACTGTGTTCTGTAGTCTGGGTACCTTAGATAGGTAGGAGTTCTGTTCTCACTGCTACCAAATTGTGGTGTGAGTGTGTGTGTGGGTCTAGACAGCAGACCAGAAGTATTTATCCCACAGTTACTGCTCCAATGCCATGGAATGACAGTTTTTGATATTTGCTCATGCCTACACATCCGTTTCATACAGCCCTCTGAAACTCTTGTCTCCCATATGGCCTGCTGATGTCATCTCCTGTAAATTCACGTGCACTCCTGTACAAATCAGACTTGTGCCATGGTACTTATATTAAGTACTGTGTTCTGTAGTCCATGTACTTAAGTAGGGGTTCTATTTTCACTGCAGTCATCTGGGTGTGTGTGTGAGCTGTTGCTTGACATTACATACAGCATTTTAAACCAGCATATGGAATACTATTATATTATCTTCAACAGACCCTTCTAATGTCATCAGCTATAAAGTGTTGACTGACACATTCCATATCAGACTTGATCTGTGGCCTATGCTAAAGTAGTGTGTTCTGGAGCCTGTGTACTAAGGTAGGGGTTCTACTCTTATGGCAGTCAACTGTGTGTGTGTGTGTGTGTGTGTGTATGTGTGTGTGTGTGTATGTGTGTGTATGTAATATGTTGCTTGACATTACAGAGAGCATTTTACACCACCATGTGGGACACTGTTATCTTCTCCTCAACAGACAGTGCTGGTGTCAGCAGCTATAAAGTGCTGCCTGATATACTCCAAGTCAGATATGAGTTGTATCACTTGCATGAAAAACTGTGTTCTGTAATCTGTGTATTTAGACAGGTAGGAGTTCTATTTTCACAGCAGTCAGTTGGGTGCTTATGTGAGCTGCTGCTTGACATTATAGAAAGCAGAGCATTTTACACCAGCATGTGAGACACTGTTATCTTCTTATCAACAGACACTGCTGATGTTATCAGCTATATCACATTTTTGAATATGCAGCACTTTCATCATTCTCACTCTAGTCACATTATGATGACATGACTTATGATGTGGACAATATAGGCTTTGTATAGCAGTGTGGACACTTGGTGGTCAAAGTACTGATTGCTATTTAAATGTGTTCCAAGTGCTTGCATCACTGGGTTTCTGCATAGCAAGACTGTTGCCGATGCTGCAATTAACAAGGAACTCCACTTTGCAGGTGGACAACATTACAAACACACATTTCTGTATTTATTTGTACATTGCATGCCTATGTCACCACTCAGTTGTGTGTGTTAGCTCCTCCTGTACTATACTGTCACCATTGGTGGACTCGATGAGTGCATACAATATGCAAGAATCAGCAAACCTGGAAAATCAAAGGCTATATACTTTAGCATAAAGTGTCAAGAAATACAGTTCAAACAGTGAATGGCCAAGTGCAGATCCCTGCAGTTTGCCAATGGTGACAGCTCTAATATACAGGTTGATTCACCACCTTTCACATGAAGTGTTCTGTCAGTGATCCAGTTGTATACCCATCAACTGATGTAAGGTTTAATCCCCAGCTTGGGGGGGGGGGGGTCCCACTGATACCTGCAAGTGTGATTGCATCAAAACCCTAGGCTAGATCACAATAGGTGATATGCACTGTCTTACCTTCATCCAGGCTTATCACACTGAATCAATGTGCTATGAGAACATCACAGATCACCCATGGTGTGGCCCAGCGCATACACCTTTTGGATACAGTTGAATACACAATTCAACATACCCTCCACACAGCACGTGTTCACATACAAGGGTATACATTAACATGCATCCACCTGAGTTGGGGGGACAGCACCTGATGCATGCAAGTATAGACATATCCTGACTCTCCTCAACTGTGAGGTAGACCAACATATCATCATGGACCTCTTCCACATGTGCACCAGTAATATTCCAGGTGTGTGCAACAGACCTGCGTGAGTTGTTATGGCTACATCAGGTCCGTTACATCTGACAGATGTTCTTAAAGAGGTCACTGAAGACATGCATGATGAGAACAGTTTCATCTGTTGGAACTTTAACAGGTCAAGGCATTTGACACAAAGCCACACTGGGGTATTTGAGGTATTCAATCAACACTATCATATATGTCCATAAACAACTATATCACCAAATAGGTAGACCAGTGTATGACCTGCATGGCATCTCACTATGTCAAAATGTGTGGTGTGGCACATATCTCAGGTCTGGCGATTAGGTTGGTATATCAGGGTTGTCTTCAAAGCCCTTTCCTGCCCATTAACTAAGTGATGAACATTGCAGATAACCTACACATGCTGTGTCCAAACAGCTGCCTGAAGGACTACAGCTTGTGAGCAATCATTGACTCCAACTGAGATATTAGTATAATACTGACAGTTGCAACACATACCAGAGAGATTGCCACAGCCATGACCACACCTGCATTGATGCGAAACATGGAGGAATTTGTGAATCAGGAAAAAGACATACCATCCAAGTATAATGTGGACATCACACTCTGTAAAAAGACCAATAGGTATGTGACCTGTGTCCTGGGGTAGAGTGTAAGTGGTACATTCACCAGCATGTGGTCACAGTGCTGACTACTCCCTTGAATGTAGCACAAGTACTGGGTATGTGAAGGAGATGCACATCAGAGGCCATAATAACTTCATGGTTCCTAGCCTTCATCACACCAATAACTGTGTGCAATGCACCCTTCTTCATGTACCTCCCTACACATCTTCCACTAATGTGTAACTAAAATGTACTACCTTTGTCACAGTGTGTTGTCACACAGCTTATTGGCCATTCCTAGGTATTCTTTCTGTGGAATACACATGACCGTCTGATGGTGCAGAAAACCAATCAAGTTGTCACCAGATGCATGTGTGCTATCTGTTCAACTTATGCACACATTGCATACATAAGTGTTTGACAACAATAACTGCATGCATATCATTTGTGACATTGCGGACTGTGTCATAGATATATGCCATGCACACAAGACAGCTAGCCTGCATTGCCCATACTATCACATATAGTTATAGCATTTTCCTTCCAGAACCTCCTGCAGATATTACAGTACCAGGACAGTGTGCGTGGTTACCTTCATGAAGTGTGGATGTATCATAATAGTTGTAAACTGTGTATGTGTGTGTGTGTGTGTGTGTGTGTGTGTGTGTGTGTGTGTGTGTGTGTGTGTGTGTGTGTGATGTGTGTGTGTGTGTGTGTGTGTGTGTGTGTGTGTGTGTGTGTGTGTGTGTGTGTTTATACAGGCTCATTTCTTATCACTCCACACCACATACATTATATCACAGGCACGGGATTAGTGGTGGCATTGTTCTGATATTGTCCATGATTGTAGCTGGTTGTTGTAATGTTTGCCATGATCCTTTATCTGTGGCCACCATGCTGGTGACCTCCGCGGAGTGTACACTCATATTCCCATATATCAGTTTGCACAGCTTCCCAATATGCACCCTACCCCAAATATATGTCAGACCCCTGACAGATGTCCTTTACATTATTCATGTAAGAATGCTTAACTCACACACACACACATCATCCCCATTATCATGTCACCTTGTGTGACAGTTAAAGACAACACATTTTCACTGTACAGTCCGTACTGTACCATATAGATATGTGCTTGGTGCCACTGCTAAAACCATATTCAATTGGCATGCCCTCCTCTACTGTACATGAGGCAGTTTCACCTGTATTCTTTTTCTGTGTTCACTCCTACAATTCATCTGTGTGTCCCTAGTCAATGCACACACTTACCCTGAGTGATCATTTTACATGGCAGTCCCATGTCCATTTACAGATCTTTAACACAGTTTCAGTACAGAATGCCAGGAATGGGATATCACAATACTCTGCACTGTAGGTACACTGTCCTGTAGTGTGTTTGCACTATATACTTCACGTTTGTACCTCTCAACTATCCAGATATTCCCAGGATGTCTAGGTGTTTTCCTTATCAAATATGTGGCTCTCCAGCATATCATTGGGATGATCTCTGGACTGATGTGACTTAATATTACATACATTTGAGTACACACATTTCAACTGTCCTGTTCTGTGCAGAATGTCCATTTTTTGTCTCATATTTGTGATCTTTTCCTCATAACATTTTTTTCCTGGTAAATCATTGGCATGTCATTGCAGAGTGTAGTCTGAAACAGATGACTGACATTTCAGTTTCAAACTTTATGGTCTTCAGAAAGTTCATGCTAATCTACACCCTATATATTCTGTCTATTTCCTAGGTTTGGAAGTGCAGTATTAAAAATATGTCCCTATTTCTGTCCCTTTGACCCACCATTTTTATGGCTTTGACACATTTCTTGTTCTAAGAGACTGTTACATTCAAACAGATTACTATGTGACATCTATGTCAAATATGTCCGCATTACTGGTTATTTGCCCTGTCATTATATTTTCCCTGTGCAGATGTTTTGCACTAGCAGAATGACAGCTATTTGTAAAGCCCTGGTGAACATTGTGCCTTTCTGCACAAATCCGTGCACTGTAGGTGCTCTGCCTTACACAGAATTGCTATTTGTGTTCGCTTAAAGCCACAAAACCTAGTTTAGGTGTGCTACACCTCATTAGTAAGCATCGTGTATTGCCGTGTGCTGCATACCATCACACTAACACATAAATTCCATGCAAGGTCTTCACGAAGCCTTCACACAGTTTATTGAATCCCAGGGAATTGCTTTTTTAAATATTTATTTATTTTCTATTTATTGATGTTCTTTTAGTCATGTAATTTTTTTATATTTCTAATGTTATATATTGTTGCTTGGAAGTCAAATCTTTTAATAAAATAAGAAAAAAAAAGAAAGAAGGAACTTATCATTACTCTTTATTAATTTATTTGTATTATTTATTACTTCATTATACTAAGGTAGTGCTCTAATCCAAAATCAACATACGTCTGCATGTTGCAGCACAAGGCGGTAAAACAATAAGAGATAAGCACTTTCATCTCGGAACACCCCCAAGACTTCATCAGATGAAACATTGTTACAAACCAGTTAAATTTGAACTTTAAAAATTCATCACATGACCATTCCAGAAATGACATCCTTAAAGCAACAGTGTACTTAAACAGCACATATATACACACTCATTTAAAAGACATCATACCAAAAAACATTCTGCTCATTGCCAACTAAAATGGTTCAGAAATGTTTGAAACCTGCTACCTAGTGTAGGCCCGCAATTTTAATAAACACATAATAGAAGCAACCTCATTCTAACCAGGTGGGCAGCCCACATTTAAACATACTTGCCAAAGCAGTTCTTTTTTTCTCTAAAATGGTACCGCATGGTCCCCCTCTCACATAAGCTTTTCTAAAATAATAAATTTAAATCTGTGATCGTGGAAATGTTCAGTGTATTTGTACAAGGCATTTGTCAATTTCCCTTTCTTAATATCATAAAGGTGTTCGCAAATCCTTTCCTTTACTTTTCTCTCCATTTTACCTACATAAAACCATAAACATTGCTGGCTGATTGCTGCATACACAACACCCCTTGTATCACAATTATAATTTTCCTTAACCTTTATATGGATGCTATTGACTGCAAAGGTATCTCCACCTCTTATAAATTTACAATAATGGCAACAGCCACACCTTCTCATACACGGTTTTTATTCATATCATTGCTGAATCTTGTGGTGGGCTCTGATATAGTTTAAAGGCATATACCCTTTTTGTGCACTATTACTGGCTTATACCCCATTTTTGTACTAGCTCTCTGTGTTCCATTAGCAAATTCAAGTTTTTTGAAGAATACCTTTAAATGTTTATGCTGTCCAAAGAAAAAGTGTTCACAAACACAATCCTAACATTAAATCTGCTATCCTTTGGCATACCATCATACACTAGTTGGTTGTTATCAACTTTGCTTCTTAATATTGTCTCTTCCTCTTAACCATTACCTTCTGCAGTTGTCTGGGTAACTCCTTTACTTAAACATGTTCTTTTTTTACTGAACATTCTTCTATAAAATCATCTACGTCTGTTACCATCCGGGCTGCTTGGACAAATTGTCCTTTTACTACCGTTTTATTTTGAGCTATACGGTTTGCACTAGAATAATAAGGACGACATTCGAATAAGTTGCCTTTCTAAAATTCTTAGATTTATGTCTCCTATTTACTTTGTCCTTGCATAACTGTACATCCCAATAGGAAATACTTTCGGTACCTACCTCATGAGTAAACACCAAAAATTCAGTAGATTAGTTCAGGTATTCAATAAAGGGTAAACGTTTGTCTATATCATCTTTCCATACTATCAAAATGTCATCCAGGTACCTTGTATAAAGGCACCAGGACTTAAAAAATTCATTATTAAGCACAAATCTTCTTTCCCATTCTATCATCACTATATTTCCAAATAATGGGCCACAGGCTGACCTTATCACTATATCTTTTAACTGTAAGAAATATTGTCCCTTAAAATATAAGAAATTGTTCTTTAAGACTAAATCCATCAGTTCCACATATCTGCTGATGTTTTCCTGTTTCAACCACTCTCCCCCGTCTTTGCTCAGGAATTCAGTAAACCATTCTAAACCAACAAAATGTGGTATAACTGTGAACAAATATTTAATGTCAGTTGTTATAAATACATAGTTTTCATCATGTCAATCCATTACATTTCCCCAAAAAATCCAAAAAAAATGTCCTTGCACACATAAGCATTCCTATGTACCAGCCTCTTCAATTTGTTGTGCAAGAATTTTGCTATTGGATAAGTCGTAGAACATCTAGTGACAACAATCTTATGGGTGGATTATTAATGCTTTTTATGTATTTTCAGGCCTCCAAAATTGGTGGGCACCATAGGGTCAGTTAAATTCAAATAATCATATTCATCCACTTCCAATTATCGTTGCTTCAACATATCAAACGATAACAAAAAAACTCTCTATACGCTGCATTCACTTCATTTTTAGATATCTGCCTGTAAATATCATCAAATAATATTCCATATATACGTTCCACATAATCACATTTGTCCGTGATCACTAACTCCCCCAATCTGGTTTCATAATTCTTCTTTTTAGCCATTAAATCACTGAGTATTTCCCATTTACTTTTTGTGAGATTCCACTCATTTCCTTTAAAATGTTTTTTACTTAATGTCTGCTTAATATCCAATTCACATACCCACTTAAAGTTTTGGAAAACCAGATGTAGTTGAGGGGTTGAACACCCTAGGTATTTTTACAGAAGTTGCTACAGGTATGGTATCCTGAAATATCAGACATAAATTCAGTTTTCTAACATACAATTTTAATTCCAAGATATTGTCCACAAGGTTACCCCTAATTGCAGATACAAATGTCAAACCTTTGCAAAATTAGTCCACGTTTGCTTTCAATTTGGCAAGAGTAAAAATTAAAAACTTTAAAATCACCAGTTGAATTAAACACAGTCACACATAACTCATAAATGTCCAAATTGAACTCAAATTCATGTGAACTGCTGTTCAATGCTACCATCCTTTTCTCTTCCAAACCTTGTTCTGCCTTTCCTTCCTCTGGAATTGTTGTTGGAAATTTTGGCCTGTCCACTGGTCCTTCCTCCTGTTCCTTAGATGTTCCAAGTATCATAGGGGAGGAAATAAAAAGGGGCCACTTGATTAAACTGTTCAACATCTCCTCCTTCATTGACATCACTCATATAAACAACATTGCCCTCACGGGGGTCTTGTCCATAGTGTTTACCCCACCCCTGGGAAGTCGAGGGGTTTGGGTAGACTTTATTGTTTGAATACTGTTCCCTATCCTTCTCAAACATTTTAAATGTTCTTTTTTTTATGTTTTAAGCCTGTTCATATGTGCTTTTCAAGAGCCTGAAATGTTCTGATTTATGCTGTTCATACAGTAAATCCTCAGTAATAGTTTTATCAAGTACATTGATCTCACTGGAAAGTTGTTCAATCAACCTCCCATTGTGTTTTATGAGTAATTCTATGAGTTCACACCAATGTCTATCAAACATGTTTAACAGCTCTTTGTGTAACACTGAATCCTTTTCTAACCCTGTAGTGCACTTCTGCATTGTTAAACTCTTACGGTGCTGCTAGTGTTCTGATCCATGTGAATCATTTTTAGATTCAGCCCATGTGACCATAAAAGCAGACCAAAAACAGGGTCCACTGATACAAGATAGCATAGATACAGGTTGAATATAAATAGTAGACACATTGGAAAGTAAGTCCAATAATATTACATCATTTTGGTTTTTCAGAATATACAGAATTCAGAAAAGTATCACTAAAAAGGGGAAGATAGTAGTAGACAGGACTGGTGAATGATAGGGAGGACGGAGGTGAAGAATGGGTGGGTGCTGTAAGATTAGAAGGGAGAGAGAGCAATTAGTCAAGGTGATGGCAGCAGAACTTGGTGGGAGATTATTTCTGCCTTGATAACTGGGGGATCACATGCTGCAAGCAATGCTTAGGAGGAGATTATGAAGATTTTGGAAATAGTAAGGATATAAGTGTTAATGACCTGCTAAATGAGGTACATGCATTTTTATGGGAAGAGAAAATTAGTGAGATTGTTATGATTACTGAATGTCTGGGGCTGCTGAGAGGTTTAAATTAACTTTAATTGTTATGCTAAAAAATGAGTTTTGAGATTAATTTCCAAAAATTGAAGACAAGCATACTGGATGCAGCATATTGCATAGTCTACACTGTGGAATGCCTGCATTGAGGTACAGCATTGCTGTCCTATGGAATGCCTGCATTGTGGTACAAAATTCCTGCCTTATGGAATGTTCCTTCCTTATGAAATACTTGCAGTCTGGCCAGAGAGTTAAGACTTTGAGCTGTAACATGGTGTGATTCCCGCAGTCCTCATTTGTCTACTGTCCAATATTGATCAAGTTACTTAAGCAGACATTCCTCCTGGGTCACCTCTGAAAAGGGAATGCATTTCCAGTTGGTCTATCTGGTTAACAAATGGGCAGTATTTTTGCTATAATATTCCTAACATGGGTAATGCCTGCAATGTTGTGCAAAACTCCTACCCTCTGGAATGCTTACATTGTGGTTCAACCTTCCTAACCTTTGGAATTCCTATATTGTTTTGCAACATTCTTACCCTGTAAAAAGACTGCATTGTGGTGGAATTTTTCTACCTTGTGGAATGCCTGTGTCATGGTGCAATGTTTGTAACTTCTCTAATGCCCGTATTGTTGCACAATGTTCCCAAACTAAGGAAAGACTGCTTTGTGGTGCATCATTCCTATGCTGTGCAATGCTTGCTTTGTGGTGCAATGTTTCTGCCCTGTGTGGTATCTGTACTGTTTTGCAATGTTCCTACCCTGTGGAATGTCTTTGAGGTTATACAATGTTTGCACCATGTGTGGTGTCTGTATTGTGGTTCAATGAGCCTACCCTGTGGAATGTTTGCATTGTGATGCAATATTCCTAGTCTGTAGAATTCCTGCAATGTTTGCAACATTCGTACCCTGTGAAAAGACTGCATTTTAGTGCAGTTTCCCTACCTCATGTAATGCCTGTGTCATGATGAAATGTTCATACCATGTGTAATACCTGTATTGTTGTGCAATGATCCAACACTGTGAAATGCCTGTATTGTGATACATTGTTCTTACTCTGTGGAGTACATCCTTTGTTGTGTAATGTTCATACCCTGTGGAATGCTTTTGAGGTTGCACAATGTTTGTACCATGTGCAATGTCTGCATTGTGGTGCAATGATCACACCCCATGTAATACCTGGATTGTAGTGCAGTATTCCTGTGCAGTGGAATGCATGTGTTGTGGACCCTTTGGAATGCCTACATTGTGTTAGAATGCTCCTGTCCTGTGTAATGCTTACTCCACATGTAATGCTTGCATTGTTGTGCAAAGTTTTTACCCTGTGGAATGCCTGCATTGTTCAATAATGTTCTTATCCTGTGTTATACCTGCATTGTAGTACAACAGTCCTACTCTGTGCAATAGCTGCATTGTGATGAAAAATTTCTACCCTATGTAATGACTACTTTACAATGCAATATTCCCACAATGTGCAATACCTTCATTGCTCTGCAACATTCCTCTGAAGGGTGCTGGAAACATCATATGGTGTAATGTATGCTGAAGACCACAGCTGAAGGGTGCAACCAGCAAATTGTATGCAACTAGCCTATCTGTCTGGCAGGAGACTGAACGGTTTATATCACCAGGAAACATATGGCTGACTATTCATTTACTTCTTGGAGGATTCTACATTTGTGCTCTTTTTTTGTGGATTCTATCTTCATAATACATATCAAATAGCTGGTGGCCGTTTACCAGTCAAGAGGATCCTAAACATTTAGACAATTAAAACTATTTATGCAAAGTCTATTTCAGTGCTATGGCCTGGCAGAACACATGGCAACAATATCTACTGAATCAGCGTGGTGTCCCATACCACATAACCAGTTCTACAGTACTGAGTGCCACAATATCCGTGGCACTTCCAATAGGGTCTGAACACATCACCTTTTTTCTTATACAATACTGTTTCTACACCATCTGTTATATCAGCTTACTGTAACTTTGTATGAGATGCAGTCTTGGATTGTGATATGTTGTATATTACAATTATTAATTTGCATTACCCCAGCTAGGCTGGAATGATATATCAGAAGCATTGTAGATTTGTTTTATGTATTGTTTAATATTACTTTGAAACTGGCAATAGTTTGGGACAATCTTAACACAGTGCTATAAGACTTATTGCTTATTCAGATAAATTATTAATCTCACCCACAATCTATGTAGTTGCAGAGAATTTTAGAAACTTAGTGACATTTATTTGACATTTTCTATTTAGTAGATTAGCTTCAGTCCTCTTTCCTTAGTGAGAGTAACCTAATTTGTCAATGAATCTACATTTTCAGGAGGAAATAGAAGCTGGGTAATTGTAGACATAATCTGTAATTGAAACAGCACTGACTGATTGACTCTACTTGGGTAGCAGGATAATAAACACCACAGACATTGTATCAGGACTCCTGAAGATAATACTTAGAACTGGTTCCTGATGCTCCAAGTTCAGTGCCAAAGAATGAAATGTATTAGCATCAAGGCTGATGATTCTAGAATGTGCCAAGACGACTTTTGAAGATTCTACAACTAATCAGATAAAATCTCTCAAATACTTATAAGATGCAGATTTCAAGTTAAATCTAAATGAGTACTAAACTGGTGATGTGTTCATAACATTTTTGATGTGCCTGTGCCATTGTAGCCTGTTCTTATGCCTGACAATGATCCTAGGGCCATTGTTTTTACCTGGTGAACAAATAAATAAATATGTACATGTATACATCCATACATTCATTTGTAATGAAGTATACAAATGTGTAAAAAGTGCACTTGAATCTTCCAGAATAAGAAGATGCAATTTCTTCTGACTGGGCAATGGGGATGACATGACCTCTCTGTGTTATGCAGAGTAAGTGCAGGTAGCAGTGAGTCTGGGCATGGAGGGTGGAGCAATAACATGGGGGGTGGAGCTATAACATGGAGGGTGGAGCTATAACATGGAGAGTGGTGCACTAACACTGAAACAGTAACATGGAGAATGGAACTGTAATATCTTCACTGTATGGGGCCTGAGTGTGAGATGTTTATCATACAAGATATGTGGTTAAGTAAACAGATACAAATGTACCTGAGGTGCCCAAGTTATTATGAGTATAGCAGTGTACCAGTACCAATGCACTATTTATGGTGGAAGTATACAAAAAGATGTCATAAGGCAAATTGCCAAAGTCAGCATTACATGTTTTTCAGAAGGATACAGCATTTTACAATTTTATTGTAGTAGTGGCACATGTAAACAGATTGTTTTCTGTACAGTCCATACATCTCAACCTCCTAGCAAAAGAAATCTGGACAAAGTCAAAAATAATGCAGAGTCAAAGGCTCCAAAATATTGATTCATTTTAAATATTCCTCTTATAAACTTAGAAAGTTGCTAGAATTAAAGGTGTTATGTTAGCATGCATTTTGTGAAGGATATGACATCTAAAACTCAAATGTTTGTCATTATTTACTGACTTCAGTGCTCGATTATTTGCCAGAAAACCACAAATTTTATGAGGAGCAGGCAAAAAATTTCAGACAAAAATATGGACATTCTGCAAAACTGTGGACTGTTGAGATGTATACTACATACAGCTTTCCCTTTACCAGCTGCAGTGTTTCACATCAGTAAAAAATAAATTAGCTTGGTTAATTGAGCAGAAATGTTCTTAATTAAATTCAGCTGAAATAACTATAAATAGATTTCATTCTCTCAAAGGACATGGAAAGAGACTTATGCTACCATGACATGGGAAATTCCTTCCATTATATACTGTGTATAATCGTCTACCTGTTACTCGAACATTTCTGATTAAAAAAATACTTTCAATAAAATGTTCTTGTAGTGAGTTTTTTTTTCAGGATTCAGGAATTACACTTCAACTGTGATTTTGATCTTAGCAGTCTTCCTAAATGAAGATCATTTTGATATGCATTGTACTCTGAAGTGAAAATATCTTATAAGAATTGTTTCTGTTTTTCTGCAAAGGTTATGACATCATTCAACAAATGATGACCTCTTTATCAAATGCTGACATAGACCAGTCAGTTCTTGAAGAAGACAGAAGGAAACAGTCATTACATTTATAGTTCCAGCAATGCTCATATAGGATTATAACAAAACATTCTCATGAGGGACATGCCGGATTGAAGAATTTAGTCACTTTTTTCACCTGTCTGGAGTAGTGAAAGTGATCACCTGTATACTTAACACTGCAGTCACATGTATATGAAAAGTAATCTTCCTGTAATACGTGATTTCTTACTATAGCATGTTGTTAATAGTAGAACTACTCCGATGAACTTTTTCACAAAGTGCTGACATGTTTTTGCACATTTTGGCCCAATGCTAATACAATTTCCATGGCAGGAAGTATTTGCCTTGCAACTATGCAATGAGAAGAGACTAGAGAACACAGGAACCAGGTCAGCTGTATTTATGTTATGTAATAAACTTTGACACAATGACATAAAATGTGGGTGCAAATAAAGTAAAGCCTACATGGTATGCTAAAACCAAGTGCATGTCATGGTGGGTGCACACACAATAGCACACCGTTTATAGTGGCTCTACACACCGTGTAGAGCTGCGCAAACATAGTAAATACTGTGACATGCTAATTACAGCAGAAGTGACTGAACTGTATGCTAATCAACTAACCAAGATGGAGGAGCTATTCAACAAGCTATAAAGTAATCATGAAAACTCAGTGCAGGTTTTCCCTGCAAATTCCAAAACCTATTGGAATACAGCCATGGAAGCTAGTCTACATGGAAACAATGTTAGGGGCTGCTGTTGCTCTTATCCATGTGTATGTGTAACAAACCCTCTATCCAGCTGTTGCTGCAAATAGACCTAAGCCAAGAAGGAGGAAAGGGTTTAGACCCCATTTAACTTTCCATGATCTGCATGATGTGGAAAATGTAGAATACTACAGGTTGGATAGAGACACCCTACAGGAACTCGGAAACTTCTGTCATCCTCAACTGAGAGCAAGGGCAAACCAAGGGGAACTGATACCAATGGAGATGAAGGTATGTGTAGCACTTAGAATATTGCTAAAGGAACCTTCCAGAGAGCAGCAGTGGATATGCTGTGGAAGTCACAGGCATCAGCATCTAGGTTCCTACATCAATTCCTAAATGCTATGTTACAACATGCCAGTGACTACATATATTTCCACTATAAACCTGAGGACACAGCCACAACTATGCAGGAGTGCTACCCTGCAGCACACTACTCTGATGTCCTGGATGCCATATACTGTACACATGTAGAAATCAAAGCACCACCCTGGGGAACAGGGAAGGGTGTATGTAAATAGAAAGGGCTTCCAATCCATTAACTGGCAGGTCATGTGTAATGCTAGGGGAATTATCCTGAATATGTGTGCTGACAACCCAGGCAGTTACCATAACTCACATATCTGGCATAACTCTCAACTGTATCAGATGTTTTTTTATGGGGGAATATCGAACAGGGTCACTTACTGGGGTTGCAGGTTATGCCCTGGAACCATGTCTGATGACACCCATCAGAAATATGCACACACACACACACACACACACACACACACACACACACACACACACACACACACACACACACACCAACTGAAGAACACTATAATAAGGCACACCCTTAAACAAGAAATATCATAGAGCATGCGTTTGGGCTGCTGAAGTCACGGTTTCATTGCCTCAATATATCTAGGGGAGTTCTACAGCATAATCTCCATACACATGCTGAAATTTCCATCATTTACACCATGTTTCACAATATTGTCCTGAGAAAACAGCTTCACCAGGAACACAAAGGGAAAGTTCCACACATTCCACCACCACTAGCAAGGTCACTACTGCCACACACAGGTGAGTTGCAAGAGGTGAACCACCAGCTGCTGTGGATGTAGGCAGATGTAGGTGTGCAGAATATGCCCTTGCACTGGTCTAAACCTTCATCCTGTGCACATACATACAGTAACGCTGATGGCAGGCAAAGCTCACAACCTTTATGTACCTATGTAATGGCTGTATAGTGCTAGCGTTAGAAAGAGTCCGCTCCAAATTAAAACTCTTGCAACTGCCAGATTTCCAAGGTGAGTGACAGACCTGGAATAAAAAAACAAATTTCTAAGAATACAGATTAATGGCATGTCCTTGCATACTGTTACATGCTAATGTAAAGAAGTATAAGGTGGATGATTTTTACAGCAATGGCATCAATATGTGACAGCAGTGACGTATGTGAATACATGTATCTTCTATCAACTAATATCACTAATCCCACTCTACCCCCCTACCTTTTACATTCTTCACTGCCTAACCACTTTGCATAATTTAACTACTATCCAGGCTATCTGTTACCTACCTCTCCTCACCTCTACTTACCTTAACAATCAGCTTCTCTGATTGTTCTCCTAGGGTTCTCTTCTTCTGTGGCTCATCTCAGTCTGTTTGCCCTGCAGGCTCACTCCGTTCCCCTACCCTACCCCCAAATCACACCCACCCTCAGTGGGCCTAAGCATATACACCACTTGCCACACCCCCTACACTAATACCAAACACAAACTCCTCCCCTTAAGGTATTATTACTCATCTCCTGCCAATCCTCACCCTACTATGTTATCTGCAAATATCCCTGCATATCAACCTCATTCATATTGTTCCTACAATGCCTCCACTAATGTCCCAAACATGCCACAATCCCCTACTTTTACTATCACTCCTAACTATTCTAACTATACCCTATCTACTTACTCTCTATGAACACCATAAATATCTAGGATTTCACAACCCCATTAGGCAAACCTCTAAACCTACACTTAACCTTCCCCTTAGTCTCAACAACTCTTTCTGCCCAGCAAGGTATTCGTCAGCCAGGTTTAATACACTCACTCACATTTCTTACTATAGCTCAAAAGCTAGAAAATCCCAGAACCTAATTTCTAAACTTTTACAACTCACCCTAAGAGTTCAGATCCACTCCCTCTCAGATGGTGACATACACTCAAACCCTGGTCCAACCTCAAGCACAGCTACAAAGCCTGATACACCAACTCCTGCTAACACACACCTGCTTACCAGGCCCCCAACTCTCTTCTGACAGCACATCTAAATATTCGAAGCATAATAATAAAGTTGCTCTCCTGCATGCCCTTATAGATGTACATTCTTTTGATATCCTCTGTCTTATTGAAACTTGGCTTAACCCATCAATACAAGATAGTGTAGTTATTCCCCCTGGATATAACATCTTGAGTCTTGACCATAATGCTAAGAAGGGTGGAGGTGTAGCTATACTTTATAAAAATGGACTACAAGTTACCTCACTAGACCCAAAACTGCCTCTTTCCAGTAATGCAGAGATTCTTATATCTAAGTTTCAGCTCAACAAATGTAAATCCATATATATATAATCTGTATCTACCTTCCCCCAGGCAATAATACTAACACATTAGAAGCTATCCTCAGCTGGCTATCAACCAACTATCCACAAGAAACCATAATACTTGGTGACTTTAGTATAAACTGGAATTCCTGTACATCTGAGCAGCCTTCTACTCATATTAACCTATATGGCTTTACCCAAACCATAACATCCCCTACCCGAACCAATAAGCTTAACAACAAAAAAAGCACCCTAGACTGGATTCTCACTAATAATCACCAGCAAACTTATAAAACAGGCACCCTCCCAGAAGATATAAGTGACCACTCACTTACCTACTTAATCAGATATAAGACTGAATCTCCAAACTCAACCATCTATAGGACTGTAAGGACCAACAAAAACTTTAACCTGGATAGCTTCCAAACTGAACTTACAGCCTGTGACTGGACACCCCTGAAACATCTCCCATTAGATGATGCAGTCAAGTACTTTAATTCAAAATTCTTAGCCATTCTAGATTGCCATGCCCCTATACATAAAATTAGAACTAGAACTAAACCAGTCGCATGGCTCACCAGAACTACCAAACAAAAAAATCCTCCAAAGAAATAAACTATGGGCCAACTGGTAGAAAACAAAAAGCCCTTCAGATTACCTACAGTTCAGGCAGCTAAGAAATGAAACAAAAAACGCCATAGTGTCTGATAAAAGGAACTACTGCTGCCATCGTCAACAAACCCACCAAAATAATCCTCAAAAATTCTGGCTAGGCATAAATAACCTCCTACACCCAGGACGCTCATGCACTCCTACTCCCTCTGGCTCTAATCACAATAATCTTACCCAAATAGCCAACTCATTTAACACTTTCTTTACAGAAACCGTTCAATCCCTGGCCAACCAGCTATCTCTTAACATCACATGCTCCACCACTGCCACCACCAATAACTCCCTTTAATTTCATTTTCAACCAGTTCCCACATCCCTTGTCTGTAAACTTATCCAGAAACTTAAAGCCACCACACTCTCTGCAGATCAACTACCTGCAGAATACCTGCAAAAATCAGCTAAAGTCATAGCCTACCCCATATCCATCCTCATTAATAGAAGTATCTCTGAAAGATCCATCCCATCCATTTGGAAAGTCTCCCACATTATTCCCCCTGCATAAAGGTGATACTTCCAAGGACTTTTCCAACTACAGGCCCATAGCCATATTATTCCCTGTGGCAAAGGTAATGGAGAAATGCATTCACATGCAACTTTTAACCCACCTACTTGAAAAAAATCTACTAGCCAACTATCAACATGGCTTTAGACCATTTTATAGCACCACCTCTGCTCTCTTATCCTTTTCTGACCACATTAATAGAAATCAAAATAATGACACTCTATCCTCAGCCCTCTTTATTGATCCGTCAAAAGCCTTTGACATGGTCAACCACCCCCTCCTCATAAACACACACAAAAACCTGTCATTGGATGCTCTTGCTATTCAGTGGTTCCAATCCTACTTAAATAATACAAAACAGGCTGTACTGTGGGAAAACACCTTATCTACCCACCTCCCAGTTGCCCTAGGGGTCCATAAGGATCCATATTGGGACCTTTGCCCTTCTCCATCTTTACAAATGACATCCATTCTGTAATCCCACAAGCCACCTGCATCCAATACGCAGACAACTCCACACTTATATGCTCTGCCACTTCCCCATCAGAACTTCAGTCTCTAACCCAAAAAACCTTTAGCACCATTTAAAATTGGCTTCTGCATAGATGTCTTATCTTAAACCCCAAAAAAAACAAAAATGTTATTATTGTCCCCCACCCATAGAACCTCCCCACTTAACTTTACTGTAACCTCTAGTAATGGAACTATTATATCTCCTGATCCTGCCACTAAACTACTCAGGGTTCTAATTGATAATAACCTGTCTTATGAGCCTCACATCAATAACACTATAAAAACAGTTAAAAAGAAATTACGTTCCCTCTACAGGATCAAACCCTTTCTGACTCCACTAGCCAGGATCACCATTGCATGCACCCACCTTATCTCTAATCTGCTTTATGCCTCTCCTATCTATACCAAATTATGTAAAAGTACTCTGAACAAACTGTCTACCTCATACAACAATATTGCCAGATTTGCTGCTGGGTCTTCCTATAGAACCCACCATTGTATCAATCTGAATCAACTAGGCTGGCTAGAATTGCCAAATCTAATACTCTTCATTCAAGTAATAGTAGCCCACAAGATCCTGTATCAACCAGAAAATACACATATACTCACTTCCCTAGTCACCCCCCTATAATAATCTAAAAACCCTACGCTCATCTAACAAACTACTAGTACAAATAACTAAATCTAATAACTCAGCTGGTGACACTCTGTTCTCTAATACAGTAGGTAAAACCTGGAACAGTCTCCCCAATCACCTAACCTCCCTATCCTCAGCTAACCTATTTAAAAGCAAACGTAAACCCTACCTTAAATCACACTGGCTATGCCCCTGTGCTAACGCAGATTAAATAACTAACCCTTCCCATGATACCTTGCTTCTTATGTCATTATCATATTTAGGGCATGTGCCTATGTATATATTGTTAACTTTATTAACTATAACCAGTCTACTCTTGGACTGTGTGTGTAATTTTACAGTACGAGTGTGTCCATGTACGTCTGCCCATAAATATTCACTAACATTTCGTTTTGACATTTTTTGTGTGACTTTCTAATTAATAATGTCCTTTATACATACTAGCATTAGTGACACTAAGAACTGCTGCAGTTGTTTTTTTTTTTTTCCTACTCAAATGTTATATCACAAGACATGCAATGTGTGCCTAAACCTTGTAAAGTTCCAATGTCTTTGTAAGTATCACAGTCTTTGTGTACTTTTTTTTCTTTGAAACTTGTGGAGCTTTTCTCCCCCGGCCTCCAATGAAAATGGACATACATCCAGCTGGACTAGCCCGGTCAGCAAATGTAAAATAAATAAATAAAATAAAAACTATAGGCCTCATGCATCAAAGATTCACACATTTATACCTCTCAAATGTACAGATTTTCAGAGAACATCCACTGTTTGGCCTCATACTTTTGTACTGGCAAATCATTAAAGATCGAAGTAAGAAAATAATGACACACATTTCAGTTTTAGACTTCATACCCCACAGAAAAATCATATAGTAATGCAAAACTTGTTAGTCTATCAACACTCTTATGTTTGTAAGACCAAAATATTTAAAAATACTCCATATTGTTGGGCCTTTGTTCCACTTTTATTTATGGTTTGGTTCAGCTTTGTTGGTGTAAGAGGTTGAGAGCGATGCGCACATTACAAAAACTTGTATGAAAGCAGTACAATTTGCAAAACATCATTACAAACACAGATATACTAAGCACTAAGTCAGCTATGCACCATAAGCATCAAAGACTTATGTATACCTGAATCCAAAAGACAGAAAACAGGGAAATGTCTCAGCTATCATCATTTGCACACGGTGTTGGGGGGGGGCAGGAGGGCTAGACTGACAGAATAGGTAAGTGACTGCATGAAAGTAAGAAAGTCAAACAGGCAGATATTTGGATAAAGTATCAAATGGTCACTGAGACAAAATGAGCTGTAAACCTCATGACTGACCCATGTAACTATTATGTGTGTGTGTGCCTGTATGGGCACTCAAGGTGAAATTGGTGTGTGACTGTCTGCAAGATCACAGCCAAGCTCTGTACTAGTTCTAAGTCCTGGTATGTTGGACAGGTATGAGCCATGCATGGTAGAGGTGACAGTTCATTGTCATCATCCCTTACCATGAGAACTGGCTCTGCCAGGAGTTGCACTGGCACATCCATGCCCATGGACAGATGCAATGCTGCTACCTGAACATAACTGATGTCTGCAGGATGAGCTCTTCTCATGAGTACATTCAGAACAATGATCCCGTGATCTACCACATCTGGGCGTGGACTCCTCAATCACTGATAGAGCAGTGAAGTAGTGTCATTATGGGAATGTGATCAGGCACAGCCACATCAGCTAACATCAAAGGGTGTGGCTGACCTATGTATACAAGGATGCCTTTCCCCTCTCAGCAGATTTTTCATCACAGAAACTGCCCATTCCAATGTGTCATCCATCAGATTCATTGAACTGGCAGTACTGTGGAGGCAGTCATGCATGTCAGCCTGTGCCAATTTTACAATTATAAGCTGTTAGAAGGTACCTGTGCCTCCATGATGGCCCTAGACATACATGGAGAGGCATGGAAAGACACAGCAGGATCAGGTACAGGGTGGACAGCAGGCCTCCTTCAAGCACTCCTAACAACTCTTCTGTGTGGCACCTCACCTACACTTTGACTATGGCCAGAATCAACAGGCACTGAAGCCAGAGTAACCACACTACCCTGGTCAAATGTCTCACTCTCCACCTACGCAATACCAAATGGCTCACTGGAATAGGTCTGCGTATGCCTACTGGTTGTATCCAATGGAAATATAGGGGATGGCTGAACGTCAACCTCAGTGTCAGATTCAATCTCTGCACCCCCTGACTGTGCCGGTGTTTGGCCACCACATCATCATCATCAGAGCCTGTCAATACTCTGACATCAGCTGGTAAGAGTCTTACACTTCCACTTTTAAGATCACCTGTGATAATAAGCAATAAACACAGGAAAGAAATTAAAACCCACACTACTACAATTTAATATATGCTAACAAAGTAACACTGGTGGGTGCCACTATCACAGATGGTACAGCCAGGTGATCCTGGCTAGTGGAGTCAGAAAGGGTTTGATCCTGTAGAGGGAATGTAATTTCTTTTTAACTGTTTTTATAGTGTTATTGATGTGAGGCTCATAAGACAGGTTATTATCACAAAATACTGATGCCCACCTTACACATACAGATAGACCCATATTCCTGTCAAATGCTCATCAGTTCTGTAATAAAAATGTTTGCATCACCATGTGCAGAGGACTCCACACATGTTATGAAAGATGGTCCTGGATGACTCCACAGATGCAAGGAAGGATGGTCCTGGATGTCTCCACACTTGTTAGGGAGGATGGTCCTGAATGACTCCACACATGTTAGGAAGGATGGTCCTGGAAAAGGTTAATCAAAAGGTAAGGACACCTTCATCACAATAACAATAACACAAGAGGACCCATTTATTGTCTTTATATGTCAATTAACAATACTTTTAATTGAATCTTGGCTGACATGTCCACGCCAAGCCCATGTGTAATAAACCAGAATGTGTTGTTAACTGTATCAATCTATAAATAGCCCCCCCCCTCCAAAAAAAGTAATTTATTAAACCAACACAACTATTGCTTCCATTATTTTACTATACAAGAAATTGTTAAAAATTGACATATGTAAGCTTACCTAGAAGCTCCTCCTGGGACATACTTGTCCTCCCTGAAACAGTAGCACCAACATCAATCACATGGTGTTGTGTAATTTCCATGAGTTCTTTTGATCCCTGACAGTCAACAGGAACTATTTATTTGGTGTCAGTGGTGGCTCTGTAGCAGGCCTCTATACCTGGTAGCCAGCTGTCCAAGGACCACTGCAGTTGCTCTCTTCTGGGCCAATAAAAGTATATCAGTGGCCTTATGATGTACCTGATCATATGTCCTGCTGCACCCCCTCTACAGCAATGATGTCATTCACTATCTAGTTCCAAATCTACATTCTGCCAGACATATAACCATGTACTATCTCAAACAGAAAGGCACCATGTTGCCAAAGTGCTTGGACAATGACATAATTCTCAGAGTCACTGAAGGGGGTTTATGGAGATATGGATGCTTGGGTGACATAATCCTAAGTAACATAAAACAAAAAAGAAGGATACTACACATAAATATCACATAAATAAAAGTCCTGCTTAGATATAACAAGTATTATTAGTTTTTTCAGTATTACCCACTGGAGAAATAAAACTTCAGTTATTAAAATATAAAAGGTTATGTGGTTGTAACATATCACAGTCACATACAAACTGAGGATTGATACAAAGTAAGGGCTAACAACAGCAAACCTCTCTAAACAAAGTTTTTGGTTGTGGCAACATACAAATGGAATTTGGCTCCCCCACCCCCAAAATAACAGACAAATGACCGTTTATACCAATCAAGGAATAACACATCAGTCAATTGTTGTAAATGCTTTCCAACAAAGTCTCACAAAATGTGTACACATTTACCACAGAAAAGTCATTTTTTATGCAGTTGCCAGTCACTTCTACCTGTGCCCAGCATTCCACTAGAAGGGACTATGGGCCATCCTAGGAGGCTAACACCCATGCCATTGACAATATGGGATAGTTACATTTCACTAAAATAACATAGAAGAGTGCAAGAGAAAAAGTTGTAACAATAACACTTGTGATAATAGTTAAAAAAGGCTGTGTATCTGAAAAAGTAAAAAGCCTTGACAAAAGTGCCTATGCCATCAGTAAACTTCTAAAAGTTGCATTTGCTAATGTATGTATGTATGTATATATATATATATATATATATATATATATATATATATATATGTATATATATATATATATATATATATATATATATATATATATATATATGGGTCCCTATCTATTCACCGACAATTCATTTCACTGACACTCATTTCGTCGACAGTTCATTTCGTCGACAGAAAGATGTGCCCCCTTCCCCAATGTTGTGCAACCCTGGAGTTGATATATATAGTTAGGGGGGGTGTGGGGGGCACAGCCCCCCACAATGGGGGGTGTGGGGGGCGAAGCCCCCCACCTAACAATTTTTGAAGGGGGCACATCTTTCTGTCGACGAAATGAACTGTCGACGAAATGAGTGTCAGTGAAATGAATTGTCGGTGAATAGATAGGGACCCATATATATATATATATATATATATATATATATACATATATTACCGAAATTTCACTTACCCAAAATAAAAATAACTAAGACGACTCCACCAAAACCTTATTACATTGAAGCAATGAACCACCAATAATTTTAACTGGGAAACTAACCACTTGGCCACCAGGGTGAAATTTGCCCTTTTCCCCATTATAGTGCAATCTCAGAGTTGGTATATTTAGATAGGGGGGGTGTGGGAGGCGAAGCCTCCCATTAGCATGGCTTTAATGTTGGTGTTTTCTTTTTTGTCCTTGTCACCAAGTGGTTAGTTTCCCTATTAAAATTATCAGTGGGTCGTTGCTGCGATGTAATAAGGTTTCGGTGGAGGCATCTCAGTTTTTTGGATTTTGGGTAAGTGTCATTTTGGTTAATGGTAGTAGACCGGTTAATGGTAGTAGACCCAAGGCTGCTGCTGGGGGGTTATACTGGGTTTCAGTACAAATCTGAGGCTTGAAATACTCTGAGCAAGGTTGTCTCCAGTTCAACTGGCATTCCATGCACTGGAGAGCAGTGCAGGCACCACTTTAATGACCTCAAAATGTGCAAGCAGGACAAACTCAACCAGTGGTTGGCTGAGTTTAAGACTGCTGACATGCCACAGTTGTGTAGGTACATAGATAAAGGGAATTTAAATTAAATAAATAAACTGCATATAGGCAAGACTGTTATGCATAATTCTCTTCTCTTATCTTTTTCTTTCTATAGCCAACCAGGAGATAATGGAAAACAAAGAAGCCCACGCTGAGCATTTAGAAAGACTGAAGAAAACAATGGGTATGTATGCAGCACAACATAACTATTATTTTATCTAAAGTATTGCTGTTCTATACAGTAGTAGGAAATTATGCATGCATATCTTAACTGCAAAATCAAGCATGCATGTTTTAGTCTGTAGAACAAGCCTATTGTAGGAGTTAAATGTAATATTGTAGAAAGATGTTGTGGGCTCAAATACTACATGTAACATAGTAAAATCATTTAAAAATACTACATAATAATTTCAATAGAAATTGTATACATGCCCTTCTGTTAACTTAATCGGTATTATTTGATCAAGCATATGTGCAATATATGCATATTGTAAGGATTAATCGTGTTATTGAAAATATTATGTCTCACATTTATTCTTCACTAAATATATATTAACTTGTAGTTTCTTCACAAATTAATCAAAAGGTTTACGATATGTTTATGTCAAAGGAAAGCTATAAAATAGATGCACAATTATGCAACAAGATGTTTTCATATACGTAGTAGCCTTATATTCAAGTGCCTTACAAATGCATTTTCTCTATTAGCAAACTGTAATGTATCGACAGATAATTAAAACCAAAGTGCTGAAGGAATTAAGGGATGTTATGTTTGTTATATTATGTTATGTTACATTATGTTATATGTGATGTTATGCTATGTTATGATTGAGTCTAGTTTCAGAAAGTTAATGAATTTGCCAGCTGTCTGTGGGAACCATATTTTTCAACAGTATGCTCTGGCCTTATCAGGCTGGGGGATGCGTCTATGCAAAGCTCTCTTGAGACAGTGTGGACAGGTACTGAATGTTGAAGGATAGTAAATTTTCACACAGGTGGCTTATGTTTTAAAATGAATATTTGTGAAGTGCTCACGTAAAGCTCTAAGTAAGAATCACAAGGCCTAAAAATATTTTAAAATGTGCTGATTTGTTACAAGTAATTTAATTTCAAAGTTCCGCATGCATGAAATTAATAAGAAAAGGTATGGTCTTCTCAGATACATTATCTTTGTCATCTGATATCTCAGGGTAGTAGGCAGATATTACCATCTTGTACTGACACAATAGCAAAAGCCCCACAATTTTTAAGGTATGACAGGAAAACGCAGACAATGGATTTCTAACTATTTAGACATTGCTAAACCTTTAACCAATCTTTTAAAACAGGATACACCAGAGCTCCTCCCTTGAAATAGTGAGGTGGAAAATTCACTTCAGAATTTAAAGCAAGCTTTAGCTACTGGTCCAACCTTAGGGTTACCAAATTATGGAAATACTTCAATTTTATTTTGTTATGAAAGAAATGGATTTGCTCTGGGAGTGCTTGCATAGAAACATGGGGACAGCTATCATCCAACAGCTTGTTATAGTACAGCACTTGATTCTGTTGCAAAGGAATTTCCACCATGTTTAAGGGTAGTGGCTGCTGCCACCATTATAGTCGACCTTGCACAATCACTAGTGCTCGGGCATGATCTTACAGTTGACATCCCTTATTCTGTATCATCACACTTACTTAAAATGAAAACTCAACCTCACTCAACTGCACTTCTAACTAAATATGAACTTACAAACAGTGATGAGAGTAATACATTACAATTTCTAGTAGCTAGTAATATAACTAGTTACTTTTTCAAAATAGTAGCTAGTAATAATAATATATTACTTTTTTAGTAACAAGTAACTTAAATATGATTTACTTTTGAGTTACTTTCATTTAAACCAGTAGATCCCATTTTATTCAATGTTGCAGTATTGTTTACATATGGGTTGTCTTCTGTCCTATGACCTGATGTCCAGTATACAAAAGCTTCTAGCCACTGCCAGTACGTGGCATATCACATGTATGGTCTGACAATGTCAACCATAAAAGGGACATCTGCATTTACCATCCTCAGAACTTTTCTGCCGCCATTTGGAAGGTTGACTCCTACGTATGGTCAGTCAGATTCCATGTGCTGTTGCTATCTTCAGCTTCAGATAAGTGCCCTGTTGGGGATTTGCTTTTTGCGACTGCCATTTGTTATTGTTCATGTCATCCAAGAAGAGCAAGTGTAGGTATGGAAGGCAGATTTCACATAAAGATAGCCACAAGCTTTGCCTTTTCTATTTAGGGCAAGTCATGACTACTGTTCCTGTTCTGTTTGTCAGGCTTTTGTGCCTAAGACATTGTGTAGCTGACTTTTGGCACTAAATCATTACTTAGAAAATCAGTGGTTAAATCATCTGGGTAAGGATGTTATGGAGGGTTCTGGGGATCCTTCAGCCAAGCCGATTTTGAAGAAGAAGGTGAGCAAACAAAAGCCTGAAAGCTCTACAGCTGTGCCTCTTAACTCTTATCTATCCCTTGAGGTCAGTGAAGACCCAGTGGTATAATTGGAGATTGGGTCTGCTTCCACAGTGGGCACCTGTTTGGAAGCTGTCAAGGGATCAGTTCCCAGCACATCCGAGGCTTTGCAAACGTCCGTTTTGGGGTGACATGGGGAACTGCAGCTTTTGGGCTTGAGGACTCTGGGACCATTCCTGTTGTTCCAGCTAAGAATCTATCTTTGTCTGTCTCAGACATTAGGTCTACGTTGGACTCTTCTGCTTTGTCTCCTCAACTGGAAAGAAATGTCAAAAAAAAAAAAAAAAAAAAAAAAAAAAAACAACTAAACATTCCTTTATTCCTCCTGTTCCACAGTCTGACTGGGATGCATTTTCCCAGAGTCTTATTAAGGCTTTGATGGCCTTGAAGCCATTTGCCTTTCTCCCTCTACCTGCCTTCACTTCATCCCCTGTTGTACAGTCTACCGGATTCCAGGACTCTTCATCTGATGATGATGATTCCCTGGCATATTCCACCCAAATTACCTCTCCTCTGGAATATGCCTCATCTGAAGAGGAATCAAGTGGAGGGAATTCTCCAGTTGAAGAGATTTCTTTTGGAGAAACTATTAATAAAATGAGAGAATTCTTTAAGTGAGATTGTTCCCAGATTTCTGAGGAACAGAAGAGATATTATAATCTTTTGCAAATGGAGGTCCATTCTCCTTCTTCAGTGCCTCCAGTCTTTCCAGTTTTCTTGGATGCTTTCACCTCCTCTTCTAAGACTCCAGATTGTCGGCTCCTGCTCCCAAAAGACCAGACAGAATTTATAAAGTGCCAGATGAATGCAAGTTTCTTTATAAGTGTTCTTCGGTGGACCCTGCGGTAGTCTCCATAGTCTCTGACAAGTCTTCATGTTTACCTCCTTCTGCCAAACTTTTACCATCTGATAAGGAAAGTAAGATTCTTGACATATTGGGCAGGAATGTCTATACCTCGTCCACTTTAGCTATCAGTGCTGTCAATTACCAGACTCACATGTCTAGGTATTCCTTGGCCTTGCCTTCTCAGGCCTCTCAAGCTCTGGCTCAGTTACCAGAATCTGAGGTTAAAACTCAGGTTCTATCTCATTTGGCTGCTTCCACACAGGTTGCCAGGCATCCCATTAAGTGCAGCTATGATGCTCTTGAGGCATCTTCTAGAGCTGCTGCTTCTGCCTCTGTGCTTAGGACATGTTCTTGGCTCAGAATACAATCTCTTCCTGAAGATATTAAGGCAAAATTACTTAATGCCCCTTTGGACAAATCTCCAGTTTTTGGTTCTGCAGCTGCAGAATTATTTAAGACTGCAAGAAAAAGGGAAGGAGCTCTAAGATTTGAAACATTTGCTTGTTTCACCTGTACCTAAATTTCACAGGAACTTAACTGCCAAAAGTTCCTTTGTTAAGAGACCTGCTCATTTCTCTTCTGCATCCACCCCTGCTTCTAGGTCTAAAAAGTCAATTAGGAGACCTCCATTGTCAAAATCTTCTGCCTCAGCTCCTACAGAACAGCATCTCTTTCAGGCCAGGCCTAGTTCTCTGTGACATCCATCATCCTCTTCCAAGTCATACTCCTCTGTCTCTTTGCCTCTCCCTTTCTTTTCCAACAAGAACCCTTCAGGACTCCTGGGTCCTATCCTTTATTCAAAAAGGATATTTCATGACTTGGAAGACTCTACCTCCTTTCATGGGGATTCCACAGCCCCCCAGTCAGTTAAAGTTGTTCCCACAGCTCCTATCACAACTTCTTTCAAAAGGCACCATCAAGAATGTTCCTCTTGATCAGAGAGATAGAAGTTTTTTTATTTTACAATGTTTCTAGTCCCAAAAAAGGATGGTTCTTGGAGACCAGTTCTAGACCTCTCACACTGAAACACCTTTCTAGAGGTGCCATCTATCTGCATACTGTCCCTTCAGACACTATTTCCCCATATTTCTCCCCATTCATTCATGGTGTCCTTGGACCTCAAAGATGCTAACCTACACATTCCTATTCATCCTCTTTACAGGAAATGTTTACATTTCTCGGTGGGTTCTTTGCACTTTCAATTCTCTGCCTTGCCCTTTGATCTATCCACTGCCCCAGGGGTATTCACAAAGTGCCTGGCCCCCATCATTGCTTTCTTGAGGATCCAGGGGATTCAAGTTTATCCCTATCTGGAAGACATC
The DNA here is from genome assembly GCF_019279795.1 of Protopterus annectens. Classification (NCBI taxonomy): domain Eukaryota; kingdom Metazoa; phylum Chordata; order Ceratodontiformes; family Protopteridae; genus Protopterus; species Protopterus annectens. The sequence continues at coordinate 714,350,290 of NC_056749.1, forward strand.
CTCTTTCTTGCTCTCAGTTCAGAACAGTTGTCTCAAAACCTACAGCAGGCTGTTCGTCTCCTTCAAAGCCTGTGGTTCACTATAAACATCAACCAATCCACTCTGACCCCATCAAAGTATCACATTTTCCTGGGGTGCAGGTTCAAAACAGATCAGATGATAGATGTCATCCCAACAGACAAGGTTCAAACTCTGACTATCTTCATGTAAAACCTGATGTTTTTTCCTTTCATCTCAGACAGGAGTTCCTAAGACTCCTGAGATTCATGGCTTCTATGATTCCCATGCTGCCCTGTGCAAAGCTTCACACGATGAAATTTCAGTGGTTCCTGAAGACAGTCTGATCTCAACATGCACACCCTGTAGAGTTTCTCATTGCTCTTCTATCCTGCCAAAAAACAGAGGTCCTCTGGTGGATTCAGAAACTATCTTTGTTCCTCTTTTCTTGCTCCAACCTTCTCAAATGCTTCAGACACATGCTGGGGGGTGGTGGGGTTGCATCAAAGAAGGTTCAGGGTCTCTGGTCTCCATCTCAAAAGAGGGAACACATCAACATCAGAGAAATGAGGGCTCTAATCCTAGCCTTGCAGATTTTTCATCCTCTCTTTCTGCCAGGTCCTCTGAAATGTTTAACACATAACACCACAGCTCTCTGATATGTAAACAAACAGGGGGGCACCAAATCTTACCTTCTTTGCAGGTTAGCTCTCAGGGCATGGGAACTGGCAATTTAGTACAAGGTTACCCTTCATGCTGTCTATTTACCCTCAGCCTAGAACACTGTGGCAGAAACGTTAAGCAGATCCACGTCACACTCCCATGAATGGATGCTTCACAAGGATGTGTTCCTGGATATGGTTCACCTGTGGGGTACTCCACAGATGGATCTCTTTGTCTTCCCTCAGAAGAGACAACTTCCTCTATTTTATGCCACAGTCCCACATCCTCTGGCTTGGAAGGTGGACTCCCTTTCCTTTCCATGGAAGGGGATGTTTCTGTATGCATGCTCCCCCTTCCCTCTCATTCAGAAGGTACTGCTGAAAATTCAGCAGGACAAACCAAAAATCTTGTTGGTGACTCCCTTTTGCCCAAGACAGCATTGGTTCCCTCTTCTTCTGCAACTAGCCAGGGGCCATCACTGCAGGTTGCCTCATCTGTTGTACCTGCTCACAGAGGACAAGTGATCCTTGCTTCATCCACATCTCTCAACATTGCAAATGCACTTGTGGGTGATCAACTTTTGATCCCTTTTAGGAACCTTTTCTCACAGGATGTGCTCCAGGTTTTGCAGGAGCCCAGGAAACCCAATACTAGGAAATCTTACACCTCTTTCTATGTACACTTCTACAGTACTTTCTTACTTGTGTGAACTGCTTAGCAGTGTCTTTTAATATTCTTCAGTGAAAGTCCACTGTTCTGCTCTTTCTGCTTGTCTGCTATTATCACATCCTTTGGCTCCAGATTGGAGGTAAAACTTTTCCTGAAAGGTGTCCTACATATTAAGCATCCCAGAAAACTAGTACCACCACCTTGGGATCTTAATTATGTCCTAGAGAAGTTAACTGTGATCTCTTTTGAGCTTGCAGCTCTGCTTCTCTAAAGGTTTGCACTTGGAAGTCTGTGCTTCTGGTAGCTTTGACCTCAGCTAGGAGAGTTTCTGAGATTCAGGCTTTGATGGCATGTCTGTCTTTCCTGACTTTTAACAAGGACAGTCTCTTTGCACACCAACCCTTCATTTTTGCCTAACCAGTCTATCCAATTGTCAACGTTTTTCACTTCTCCTCAGTCCACCAGTGAAAGGATTCTACATTCTTTGGATGTTCATAGGCAACTTACATTTTATTTAGACAAGACTAAAAATTAGGAATTCTGATCAACTTTTTGTGTCTTTTCATCCCAGTGCTCTGGGTTTACCTGTTTCTAAAAAAACAATTTCCTCTTGGATTTCTAAGACTGTTGAGTTTTGATATTTCTTATATGGTAAGTCTCTGTCTGCACCTGTTAGAGCCCACTCCACTAGATCTGTTTCTTCTTCAGGTACTTTCTTTAAAGGCCTGGATACAAAATCTGTTTTGGAGGCTGCTAATTGGCCTTTTTTGCATAGCTTTACCAACCACTACAAGTTAGGCACTATTTCTAGGTCTAGGGCAGGGTTTGCTCGAGCCATTCTCCATGTCTTGTTGGAAAATTCTTCAAAACATTTTTCCTCTGCTCTCTCCTCCTCCCAAGGCCCTTACAAAGCTTTGGTACTCTCCCATATGCAAAGAATACTGCAACACTAAATAGAAGAACATAGAATAGTTGTGTTATATCTTACCATAAAAAAGAAAACCAAACCAGCAACGTTCAAGTATAACATTTTAATAATAGAGTCAAACACAAAGCTTTCAGGTACAAACACACTTCTTCAGTATGTTATGTTTGCCTGGAACCAGCATTTACACAAAGTACTCTCCATTTTATGTGTTATATCTTACCATAACCATAGATAGAAGTCCTTCTTGTCTATGTTGCAGTATTCTGTCCCTCCCACCTTCCCCCTACTTCTTGTCCCTTCCTTGGATGACTTATTTGTTTCCATAGGACTAATGTTCCTCATGGGGTCTCTTTGTTCTGTTGATGGTACATGTGGATGTCCCTTTTATGGCTGACATTGTCAGACCATACGTGCAATGTCCCATGTACTGGAAGTGGCCAGAAGCTTTTGTATGCTGGCCGGATGTCAGGTCAGAGGGCGGAAGACAACCCATATCATATGTAAAGAATACTGCAACATAGAACAGAAGGACATCTATGGTTATGGTAAGATATAACACAACTATTCTTTCTCAATGTGGGCAATATCTCCCCCTAAAGAGTGATGAAAACCTTCTGGGGGCCCTATATAGTATGGATAGTAATCAGATGTTAGGAGGTAATAGAGACATTAAATGGGCAATTTGGATAAAAAAATGACAACATAATCTTGGCACAACTGGAAGCATGTATTAGAATTAGTGTGGAACAAAATTTACTTCATTTGTTTAGTGTAAGGAGGTGAAAGCTAATGACAACCAGACTCCAGCCATGCCTGGTACTGTGGGACCCTCACCCACTAAAACATCCCCTAACACTGGGACAATTTATCCTGCTAGAGATCATATCCTTACCTTACCGTATAATAAACAGCATTGATTCTCCATACTACCATCAGTCAGAATCGAATTCACCACTAGACACCCCAACCCACTGTACCAAGCAGGACTCTATTGGTGGATCTATGATCAAATAATTTTGTTTTAACAATATTTTATGTTCTATTTAAAATTCTTTTCGAGGTTTGATTTTTAGTAGTTGAAAATAGGCAAAATGTGTTTTTCATAGGCCTTGTGCTGCTGGCTGTGTATGGTTTGGTTTAATTACTATTTGTGACTCTAGCTATAAAAACTAGTCTTCTTCTGGCTGCGGTCATTAGGGGTCAACACGGTAGATCATCAGTCTGCAGAAAACTTGCAGTAGAGTTTTAATCTGTCAAGTTGCCAACCTGATGCTCAACATTCCTCAGGAGGCACACGCACTCAGGACCAATTTAGAATGTGCAATCCACCTGCAGCATGTCTTGAGAATGTGGGAGGAAACCCACACGAACACAGGGAGTACATGCGCACTCTACACAGAAGGCACCCCAGAGAATTGAACCAGAGAACCTCTTGCTGTGAGGTGACAATGCTAACCACCGCACCACTGTGCTGCCTCACTATAAAGACTAATCTGCTGGAGTTTTCCAGCTGTTATTCATCATCATTGTAACATTGTGTATACAACTTTAATAATACACTTATAAGCATGTGCTTACTTGTCTGAGTAAATCTCAATATTATAGCTGATAAACTATACTTATGTAAAAGTAATGTGTTACTTTAGTTAGTAACTAGTAATAGTAATATATTACTTTTTAGAAAAGTAATAAGTAATAGTAATATATTACTTTCACTGAAAAGTAACTAGTAATAGTAACATATTACTTTTGTAAGTAACTTGCACGACACTGCTTACACTAATTTCTGAGCCATCTGTTTCTGTCATACACTGTTGTGTTCTATATCCTGCATCTTTGTTACCTACTGCTGAGGATGGTGAAGAGCATGAGTGTGTGTGTGTGTGTGTGTGTGTGTGTGTGTGTGTGTGTGTGTGTGTGTGTGTGTGTGTGTGTGTGTGTGTGTGTGTGTGTGTGTGTGTGTGTGTGTGTGTGTGTGTGTGTGTGTGTGTTTGTGTGTGCATGTGTGTGTGTGTGACTAATGATCTGCTTTCTCTTAGGAATGAATTAAAGGACACTCCTATACCCAATGCTGAACTAGCTCTAGTTGTGGATGGTTCCTATGGAAGACATCAAAATGGAAATTTGGTTGCAGTAATATCTGCCTGTACTAGTGATGATGTTTTGCTCCAACAATGAAAAAACAAAAATTAAAAATTAAAGGTGTATATCCTGCCCAGGTAGCTGAGTTAGTGACTATAAGGGCTTGTGAGTTAGCCAAAGATAAAATATCGAATGTGTACACTGACAGCCAATACACTTTTGGAGTTGTACATGATGCTGGGAAACCTTGGAAACAGAGGGGATTCTTAACTTAAGCAGGAACACAGATTAAAAATTCTTTCTATTTCAATGTTGTTTTACATGCTGTAGTCAAATGTAGTGCCCATCAAAAGGGTGTAGATACTGTTTTGAAGGGAAATAATTTGGCAGATCAAGCTGCTAAGCAAATTGTAGAAGGACTTTGTGCAAAACTACTTGTGATCTTATTACATTAATCTAAAAGCAATGATGTGTTTGATTTTAAGAAAGTATCAGCTTTCAGCTTTCCAAGCCAAAGTATCACAGGGAAAAATTCAGAGGTGGCTTAAAGATGGATGCAGTAAATCTGCAGATGGGATATGGCAACACTTGCTGACTGGTGGTGCCTGCCTCCTTGCTACCTTACCTGGTAAGGGCATATCATTTACCAGCCCATGCAGGTAAAACAGCTCTATTTAACCAAATTACCCAAAGTTGGCATGCCCCACATGTCTTGTCTTTGATTATTCAGTATGTGAATAACTGTGCAGTATGTTTAGAACAGAGTGTAAACAAAATGCAAATATTAAAGCTGCATGTTTACCCTCACCTTGGGGTCCTTTTGTTAATCTTCAAATGGACACTGTCCAAATGACCCATGTACATAGTTTACAATATATACTTGTGATCATATGCTTGTTTTTTGCATGAGTGGAAGATTACCCATGCCACTAAACAAAGGTTTGGTGTACTTTGTACTATCAGTAGTGATCACGGAAAAGTTCTGTAAGATTTTTAACATTAGGTCAGGTCTTCACTGTCTCAACCATCCACAGTCATCTGGATTGATAGAAAGGGTCAATAGGACCCTTAAAAATAAGATTTCAAAGATTTATGCTGAAACAAACCTTAAATGGCCAGAGGCACCTCCCTGAGCACTAGTGAGTATGATGAGCATATTTAATACTGCAAGAAGATTGAGCCCCTATAAGATATTAATGGGGAGATCCATGGCCCTTACAGCTTTTCCCCATGTCAAATGAAGAATTTACTCTAACTCATGATGTTATATTGTCTTACTACACAAAACTTATTCAGTTCTTGCAGCAATAGTACAAAACTGTATAAGAAGCCCTTTCACACCCTCCTGACAAGCCCTCTCATCAACTGCAGCCCATTGATTGGGTTTATGTTAAAACTTTCCAAACAAAGAACTGTTTGAGTCCAAAGTGTAAATGTTTTTTCCTTGAGTCCAAAGTGTAAATGTTCTTTCCAAGTGCTGCTTACAAAATCCACTGCTGTATTCTGTGCAGGTTTACCAACTTGGATTCTTTCATCACATTGTAAAAAGACTTGCCATGTGGAGGCCCCAGCTGAATCATCTTTATCAACAAAGGAAGACTTAAGGATGAAGTATGAACCATCTACCCCAGTGATATGCAGTGAACTTAAATGTTACAAACTGTTGGCTGTGTTCTCATATACCTCATCATTCTAAGGCAGGGATTCCCATGATTACAATCCCTGTATCATGTGACATTTGAAAAGGATCTTAGTGATACTAACTCAACTTGACGTAAGGTGACTGACTTTTCAAGGGTTGTAGCTCTCCAACTTACAACAACAAATAGTGGAGACAAATGTTATGCCAGAAAAGGAACTGTACCTGTGGGAAAAAGCAGATGACACTAGACATGATAGTGTGTTAAACTCTTTACACTTAAAAAGCTATGACTTGGGCTTTACATTGGCATGACAGAGGATTGTTACTACATTTGTGGTGATCATGCCTAACCTGGTTACCTACACACTGGTCTGGATGTTGTTTTGTAGGCTATATTACCCCTGGTGTTCAACATTTTGAGAACCCTCAAGTCAGCAGACTGAGAAATAAATGGGAAATTCACTGGACAAAGCAAGTATTTTCAGTCTGTCCCTATGTATGGAGTGCCATGAGCAATGCTCAAAATCACCATGCTTGCTCAAATTCTTTAAGAGGTAGCAAACCACACTTTGCATCACATCAGGATTGCAAATCAAGAAGTTACTGAAATTCAAATTGTAGTTCTACAAAATCAGCTGGCACTCGACATAGAGATAGCTGCTATGGTGGGGTATGTGCCCTCATAGGAAGTCGTTGTTCCTATATTAGCAGTTATCATGATAAACAAGAAAAGTTGGCTAACTTCATGGAGCAAAGAGCCAATGACCTGGATAGTACAGCTAAACAATGGACACTTTTTGGATGGCTGGGCAGTGCATTTGGTAACCTAGGAACGACTATATTACAAGGTATCATTACAATAATTGGTATTATTCTTTTAATTGTTTTAATATTTTCTGTTCTAAAGGCTGTAATTACAAAACACTTAACCTCAGCTGCATGCACAATGCCACTTATAAACGTATCCAATAATAAACTTAAGGCAAATAGAAATCAGACCACTACAGATGATGGATACTATGATGCTGAATCATATTTTATCAAATTAAGAAGAATTAAAATGGAATTGTGTGTGTTATGTGACACTTATAGTGTCAAGTGGGGGAGGACTGTTATGGAAAAATATTATGTATCAGGTTTATTCTTCACAAAATACATACTGGAGACAATTCAATTAAGCCTAGAAGATAACGTTGACTGTGCGACCATAGCAGCACGATAGACACACATGGCCGTGAAAAGTTTTAGATTCAGTAAACTCCGCACAGAGGTGCGCACTCATGTACAAATATGGAAACTTTCATAGCATGCAAATTACAGGAAAAGTAGCTAAATTATATGCTAATGAAGGAAATCAACATGGTGGAGTGATTCAACAAGCTGTAAAATAACAGTGTAGACTTCTTGTTCGTGTTGGCCATGTATGTGAAAGTTTACCGAATACAAGAGTCTACACAGAAATTAGAGGAAGTAATTTTTCATACATTTGAATAGAACAGATCATAACATGTAACCCCACACACATTATAACATTCCCAGGCAAGTTGGATGCTAGAAAATAATGTTAAAAATAGCAAGAAGTCCTTATTAAGTGCTGTGACATAAACGCTACTTTGCACACCCCAAAATGAAGAATGTAATCATAACTAATGTAGACAGCTAAAAGTGTAAACCCCATGAAATACAGAATCCCAAAACTGAATTCCAACGTGCACATAATACCCTCCCCTGACTGTACAACACTGGGTTCCCCGTCAGTTTCCCTGCCTACACAGTTACCGACCATGTAGATTCACTGCTGTCAACACAGAGAATATGGTGAATTTTATAAAAACGACAATATCTGCCTATTGTGAGCAGATGCTCTGGACCTGCAGATGTTGTGGAAGTGTGATGACTGCTGTGCAATGCCACTAAGCGGCATTGTGCAATGGAAGGCAAAAGATGTAAAAATGTGTCTTTTATGAAACTGACAATGTCCGCTTGTCCATTACACTGTGTTTGTGCAGAGGTGAACAATGCACAAATGAGGCTAGCAAAGCTTAGCATGCATTATTGCTGTACAAAGTGTTTATTAGTGTGTTCATCACTAAAAGATAAATGTGGGACTTGCATCTTGATCTACATATAATACGAGCTGTGTGAGTCATCGTATTTACCATATGTGCTATACACACTCTTGATTCACAGCTTTAATTTATGCTGACAAAGCAACTTACTTTAATTTTTCTTTATTTCACTATTTTACCATATTTGTGCTAAGCAGCTCATCATGCAAACATTAATATTTAAAAAAGAAACATAAACAACATTACAAAATACATTTTAACACACCTTAAACATTTTCACAGAGCTCTGGATTTGAATTGTCAGACTAATGAACCTACAAAACACACTAGGGTTATCTTACCTTTCTTTGCAACAGAAACAACTTTGCAGCAGGAATGGAAATCATTGTGCATACAAGCAAGTTCCATTTCCTCCACAGTGTTAACAAGCCATATACACTTGTATACTCTCAGTTTGTACATGAGTTGCTTACATATTAAGTACAATGAGTGATCACACAACCATTGTTTGCACCAGTGCAGCTCTGTATTCTCTTTATATTGTGTTAATTCCTTTCTTATCTGTGCTGTACTCTCAGACATGCAGTCTATAGTGCATTTTGCATCATTGTCATTCAAAATGCATGTTAACATTACACAACATTATAATACAGTTTTCAGCAAAGGCAGGAGAGATTGGTTATTGGTGTACAAAAATGAGAAATGTGTGCTGTTCACTTCCATTTAAAAGATTGCTACAATTACTTCTACACTTTGAAATTGTGTGCTGGGTGATATACCTACTGCAGATAAGGTTGTCTGAGCTGCTGTTGTGTCTTCCTTCCCATTAATCATTTACAGTTGCAATCCATTAGCAACAAACACTGATGTAGTGCCTACTCTATGTTTACACCTGATTCACAAAGTCAAGTTTTACATTCAGCAATCCTAATGAGCTCACACCTCATTTGCATCTTCACCATGCTCAGAGGCCTGAAATTACACCATAAAAAAGTAACCGTGTAGTAGGGAACTTGAAAGTGAGGAGACTTGTGTAATGGGGGAGCACAAAAGATTATTCATTTTCATTTATCTGCACAGATGGCTTCTGAACTTGCTAAGGTATGATTGTATTTTTAAGTACATGATACATTTTTAACATGTTACAAAGAAAAAAATATACATGTATGCATTAGAAAATGGAAGTTGCAAGTGTATGCACTTCTTATAGTTCACTGCTGGCATAGGCATTTTGCCAGATATGTACTTTCTCAGATAGACAGCCTTTATTAACTTTCATCAAAAGTGTTATTGTTAAAACTGGTTATCTTACACTCTTCTATGCTATTTCAGAAAAATGTAATGTACTATTTTGTAAATGACACAGAGGTTTTATGGTTGTATGTTGGCCCACAGACATCTCCAGGGGAGTGATGGGCACAGGGAAAGGTGAGTGATAGTCATATAAAATTTAACTTTCTGTTGTAAATGTGTACACGTTGTGAGAAAGTTATAACAATTAAATTATGTGATATTTCTTGTTTTCTACACACTGTCATTTGCCTGCTGCTTTGGGGGTGGGGGAGTCAAGTACCCTTTGTGCATTGCCACAACAGAAGTTGTGTTTCGAGAGGTTTTCTCTTGAACTTGTGTAGTCATCCTGATATATGTGTTTGTGATGCTCTTTTGAGAATTGTAATGCTTTCTTACAGGTTTCTGTGATGGGTGTATCTTTGATGCATGAGGCCTGTTACTTGATAAAGGCCATATCAATTGACATAAGTCTGTGCTGTCACATATTGATGTAATTGCTGTAAAACTTACCCACTTTCTACTTAGTTACATTAGCATGTAACAGTATGCAAGCATCTGCTATTCATTTGTGTTCTTAGACATTTATTTTCCTCTTCCTAGTTTCAACACGTACCTTGATAGTCCAGCAGTTATAACTGTTTTAATTCTGGGCTGGGTCTATGTGATGCTAACAGTAAACAGTCATTACATGAGAACGTAAAGGTTGTGAGCAATACCTGGCATCAATGTTATGGTATGTATGTGCATTGGATGCAGGTTTTTACCCCCCCCCCTTAGGTGGTGAACATTGTGCAATCCATTGCCTCATGGCCAGGGTGAGGACATATAGTGAAAACCTTTCTGTACCTATACCCTCAGTGGCTGGTGGTTCTCCCCATGACTCCTCACATGCACGTGGCTGTGGTGACCTTGCCAGTGGTGGTGGGATTTGTGCCCCTTCCCCTTGGTGTTCCTGCTGCAGCTGTTTTCTCTGATTAATATTGTAAAGGATGGAACAGATAGTGAACATTTCAGCACAAGTACGGGGATTGTACTGCTGGGCTCCTCCTGATGTATCTAGGCACTGGAACCATGACTTCATCAGCCCAAACACATGCTCTGTGATATTTCTTGTTTAAGCATGTGCCTTATTATAGTGTTCTTTGAAGGGAGTGTGTGCATTTCTGATGGGGGTCATCAGCCACATCTTGAGTACATAACCTGCAACCCCCAGTAAATGGCCCTTTGGAATATTACCCACTAGAAAACCTCTGATAGAATTGAGAGTTGTGCCAGATATGGGAGTACTGTGAACTGCCTGGTTTGCCAGCACACACATTCAGGATGATTCCCTTAGTGTTACACATCACCTGGCAGTAAATGAAGCAGAAGCCCTTTCTATTTATGTACACCCTTCCCTGTTCCCAGGTTGGTGCTCTGATTTCAATGTGCATGTAGTCTATGGCACCTTGGAGTTCAGAAAGGTGTTCTACATGGTCGAAATCCTGCATAATTATAGCTCTGCCCTCAACTGTACATGGAAACTATATGTAGTCATTGGCATGGTGTAGCTTAGCATTCAGAAATTGATGTAATCCTGGATGTTGATGTCTCTGACACCCCCAGTATATCTCCTGTTGGTCTCTACAATTTCCACCTCATGCAGACCATGGAACGTTAAATGGGGTCTAACCACCCTTCTCCATCTTGGATGAGGTCTATTAGCAGCAACAACATAGACTTGGGTCTGTTGCACACACCCATGTATAACAGCAATAGCAGCCCTTAACACTGTTTCAGTGTAGAGTAGTTTCCATGGCTATTTTACAATAGTTTCTGGAATTCACACGAAAAACCTCCACCGAGTCTACACCATTGCTTTGTAGGTTGCTGAATAGTTCCTCCATCTTGGATTTGTTGTTTAGCATACAATTCAGCTGCTTATGCTGTAATTAGCATGCCATAATGTTTACCGTGTTTGTGCAGCTCTACACGCCATGTAGAGCTGCTTACTGAATACAGAATGGTGCACTATCATGTAGGCTTCATTGAATCCAGCCCAAAAAGTTAGCTTGTGTTATATGGGTTATATGGAATGAAACAATAAATGCAATTATGTGTAATAGTAAATGGATTTTATCAACAATATTAAATAAAATCAGATAGTGGTTATGTAAAAAAGACTGAGGGTCTAATAGGAATGATAATTTAAACTGATTTTATTGGAAATGATGAATATGTGTAAATAGATTTGTATATCGATATATTTGTACATTTGTAAATATTTGTAAATATGTTGTAAACAAGAGTTCTTTTTGTATATAAATAAAGGACCCCTACTTTTTTCATTAGGTGCAGTGAGATCTTTTATATCCACTTGAGCTGCCACAATCTCCTGCAGATGGGGCCTTGGCTTAATATTGCATCCGAAGGATGGTACACTCAGGAGTGCAGCACCCTCTCCTTTGCTGCACAGCAGTGTCAGCAATCTATCTACCTGTGTAGAAATAGATCCCAGTGCCTTCTGCATGGAATTCTAGTCTGCTGCCTGTTGCACCACTAACTTGGAGATGCGTACTCATAGATAGATAGAGAACTATTAGAGGAGGGAGGGCACCGGTCCTACGCATTCAGAGGAGCAGGGGATGGCTTGATCAACAAAACAATGGTTCGTTTTTTGTTTTTACTTTTTATTCCAGATATTGCTTGCAAAAGTGCTGACTAGTGAAGTCCATAAGTTGTACAAATACTGTTGTCTGTCCACTATGAAAGTTTTTGGAGTTTCTTTGGTTTTCTTTTATTTTATGTTTCCGTTAATAATAATGTATTGAAATAAATTGCCTAGATGAGTGAGTTTCACTTACACAAGTACAACTGAAACATTTAAACCAATAAATATGTCAAAAATTGATGTTTTTTCACTCTGAATTTTATTTATTTATTTATTCCTTTTGATGATTACATGCTTTATCCAATTTAGATTGGTAGGGGAGCCAGATCATACATCTCATAGGTTCATAGGTTGATACTAGGCTACCTGCCCTAGGGCATTTACAAGCCTAGCCAAAGTGTGTTTGGCTTTTGCCACCCTTTTAGATTTTTCGACTGTGCCTCTGTATAGTAGGTCACAGAAGATAGCCCTTTTAAGGTTAGTTTACTGTGCCTCTGTCTAGTAGGGACACAGAAGAGATGCCCGGGGTAAACCTACGATCACCCATCCACTCATCAAGATTTCTCTTGAAGAGGGTCATTGAGGGGCTCTTCCTAACATGGATTGGGATTTTGTTCCAGTGTGAGGAGAGCCTCTGGGATATGAATCTGTCCCTCCAGCATGTCCTATTTATTTCTGTGCTGAGGTTTCAGTCTCTGGAACGTGTATCTCTAAGGGATTTGGATTTCCTGAGGTGGAACATGTCCATTAAATCTGGGTTGGACATAGCTTTATATGTCAGGCACAGATCGCCTCTGAGTAGGCGGTAAGCAACTGAGTAGAGCTGGAGTTTCTTTAGCCTAACTGTGTAGGGCATCTGTTTGAGCCCCTTAATCCTCTTGGTGAGGTACTTTTGGGGTCTTTCCAGTTGCTGCAGGTGTCGGGTAAGGTACATCCCAAATGGGGCATTGTACTCAATTATGGTTCTGATTAGTGATGAGTAGAGGGGCACAATGACTTCTCTTGATCTAGCTGTGAACCCATTCGTGATGAGGTGGGCTATATAGAAGGTCTTTCTAACCACTTTGGCAACATGATTGTCAAAGTAGAGATTGCTATCTACTTGGATCCCCAAATCCCGAATTACTTCTTCCATACTTAATGGTTTTCCACCTATGTGGTAGTTTGTGGGCACTTTGTTTTTCCCAAAGGGGATTACTATGCACTTTTTGGCATTTAGCTTTAGGCCATGGCTCTGGCACCAGTTATCCGTCTCTGTGAGACCCTTTTGGAGGATGCTTGTGTCAGTCAGTGAGTCGATTATGGCACCCAGTTTGCAGTCATCTGCAAACTTGGTCAGCCATAGTCCTCCTGTGTTAGCCTGCACCTCCGAGAAATATATACTGAACAGGAGAGGTCCCAGGACTGAACCTTGTGGGACGCCACTTGTAACTGGTTTAGAGTCTGACATGTCACCTGCAATTCTGACCATGTGCATTCTATCCCTGAGCCAGTTTACAACCCATCTTGTGACATAGGGGTTGATATTTAAGCTGGTGAGCTTATTTATGATGCCCAAATGGGGTATTGTGTCAAAGGCTTTTGCGAGGTCCAGGTAGGCTGTGTGGACTGCCTTCACTTCATCTATTGCCTTGGTGACTGTTTCAAAAAAGTCGACCAGGTTGAAGAGGCAAGATCTGCCCTTGACAAAGCCGAATTGGGAGGGATCCAGTGTTTGGAGGTTCCCAATGTCTTTGTTTATGAGTTCCATGATGATACGCTCCATAGCTTTGCAGACTAGGCTAGTCAGGCTTATAGGGTGATAGTTTCTGGGGGTCCGTTGTGGCACCACCTTTGTGGAGTGGGACCACTGTTGCTGTACGCCATTCCTTGGGTACATATCCTGTAGTGAGGCTGAGATTGAACAGTGACTTTATATGAGGGTTCAGTTCTTCTTGAAGCTCATGTAAGACGCAGCCCGGGACACCGTCCGGTCCCATTGATGCTGTTATTTTTGCTTTGGAGAGGGCAGCTCTCACCTGTGCATCTGTGATGTTGGGGAGGCTACATTCTGTTGGGATACACATTTGATCTTTAGGGGGGGAGGGGGGAAGCAGTTTGCACTGAATCTGTCTGCCAGGATGTTGGCAATGTCTGTGGGTTCAGTGTATTTTTTGTCATTTTGCACTAACTCAGAGCATATCTGGGAGTTGCCACCCAGGTTCCTGACATAACTGAAGAAGGCCTCGTGATTATCTTTAGCATCTTGTGCAATTTTTCTTTTGAAGCTGGCTTTGGATGATTTTATGAGGGATCGTAGTTTCTTGCTAGTACAGATCAGAGATGCTTTCCCTTTTTCGGATTTTGCTCTATCATGTAGTAGCTTCCTCCTTCTGTTGTATAGCTTGTTTATGGCTGGGGTCCACCAGACAGGTCTCCTGCCCTTGGAGGAGTGAGTCTTGGTTTTATTTGGGATAGCATGGTCCATGCATTCCTGTAGGTGTCCATAGAATGCGTTTGTAAAGGATTCTGCGGTTTGGGCTGTATTTTCCACTGGCCCAGGGGCTTTGAAGGATTCCACCTCGGTTTTGAGAAGTGTGAAGTTTGCTTTTGAGAAGTTCTTCCCCGTGATTTCCTTGGCTGGGGGTGGGGACGGGATGAGGATGTCCAGTGAGATTAATTTATGGTCAGATCTTACCAATGAGGGGTATACCTCTGGTGTGGAACAATGAGTCCCCATGTTGGTGATGATCAGGTCCAATATATTTTCCCCTCTTGTGGGAATGGTGACCAGTTGTTCCATGGTATTTGAGTTTATAAATTCTAGGAACCATTGGGCGAGGGTGTTGGGGCTTGAGTAGTGCTCCCAATCTATGTTTGGGTAGTTGAAGTCACCCAATATGATGGTGTTTGTAGAGACCTTCATATTTTTCAGTGTTCTCAGGAAAGCTTAGTGGGGTTCCTGAGTTTGGGAGGGTGGTCTGTAGCAGGCTACAAACTGAACGGCAGTTTTGCCCACTGTTAGTTGCACATGGATGGTCTCCGCTGCTTCGTGCAGTGCCACTAACTTGGAGGTGTGGGTATCTTTGAGGAATATGGATACTCCCCCTCCTTTTGTGGTTCGGTCCGAGTTTCGTGGCCGAAAAGCATGGAATGAGGTATAACCTGGGAGTGCTGGGGTGCTCTTGGGAGCCTTGAACCAGGTTTCTGTTACTGCACAGATATTGATATTCTCCATACTGAGGAGAGCCTTGAGTGCATGCATGCATCTTGAGGTTTAGACTTCTGGCATTGAGCAGCATTACCCTTAGTTTCTTTTTCCTTGTGTTGTCTATGGAGGTGGGTTTGTCTTTTGAGCCTTGCCTAAAAAAGGCACTATGGGGGTGGCAAGAGCCTTAGCCAGTATTTGAAAGCCCTGGGGTGACAGGTGCAAGCCGTCCCTAGCGAAGCAACGGTGGCTTGTCGAGCATGTCATCCCAGGCTGACAGACACTGGATCCCCTTTGAATGACACCAATAGTTTAGCCAATTGTTAAAATTGATCATTTTGTCTTTATACTGTGGCATCATTCTTGGTGAGGGTAAGATGCTACTCAAGGTCAGGGTCATACCGGCCCGGGCTACATGATCAGAGAGCTCCTCTATGTCTCTTTTCATGTAGTCCAGGGAGGTACATCTCAGGTCATTCACACCAGCATGGACAATGACAACCTCTTAGAGCAAGAAATCTGTCCAAAGCCACAAACACGTTTTAAATATTGCTCTTACAAACTTAGAAAGTTGAGAGAATAACAGGCATTACATTAGCATGAATTTTCTGAAGGATATGAAGTCTTAAATTCAGATGTCTACCATTGTTTTCTGACTTCATTTCTCAATGATTTGCCATTAATTTTCCAGAAAAAACACAATTTTGTGAGAGACAGACAAAAAATATAAGCAAAAAATCTGGACATTCTACCAAAATGTGGACTATGAGCCGGATCCTTCTCCATCACTCAGTTGATCCAAGGCAGAAAAGCTTATGCTTATTGTTGGATGCACACAAGATACACACAGACATACATGCAGATGCATGCGCACACATGTCTACATATACTAGCAAAATCACATACCACACTCAATGCAGACACACAAATGCAAATGTACACACACCCATGCGCTCGCAGACACAGAGTAACACATGCTCAGACATGCTTGACAAGCCACGATGCTTCGCTAGGGACGGCTTGCACCTGTCATACCTGGGCTTTCGGATATTGACAAAGGCTCTTGCTACCCCCATAGTGCCTTTTTTAGGCAAGGCTCAAAAGACAAACCCACCTCCATAGGTATCACAAGGGATAAGAAACTAAGAGTAATGCTACTCAACGCCAGAAGTCTAAACCTCAAGATGCACGCACTCGAAACTCTCCTTAGCATGGAGAACATCGATATCTGTGCAGTAACAGAAACCTGGTTCAAGGCTCCCGAGAGCACCCCAGAACTACCAGGTTATACCTCATCCCATGCTTTTTGACCCCAAAACTTGGACCGACCCACAAAAAGAGGGGGAGCATCAATATTCGTCAAAGATACCCACACCACCAGGTTGGTGGCACAGCACGAAGCATCAGAGACTATCCATGTGCAACTAACAGTGGGTAAAACTGCCTTCCAGTTTATAGCCTGCTACAGACCACCCTCCCTAACCCAGGAACCCCACTTGGCCTTCCTGAGAACACTGGAAAATATGAAGGTCTCTCCAAACACCATTATATTGGGCGACTTCAACTACCTAAACATAGACTGGGAGCATTACTCTAGCTCCAACACCCTAGCCCAAAGGTTCCTAGAATGTATAAACTCAAATGCTATGGAACAACTTGTTACCACTCCCACAAGAGGAGAAAACATACTGGACCTGATCATCACCAACATGGGGACTCTATGCTCCAGACCAGAAGTGTATCCCTCACTGGTAAGATCAGACCATAAAATAATATCACTGGATATTCACATCCCGACACCACCCCCTGCCCAGAAAATCACAGTGAAAAACTTCTCTAAAGCAAATTTCACACTCCTCAAAACCGAGGTGGAATCCTTCAAAGCCCCCGGGCCTGTGGAAAATACGGCCCAGACCGCAGAATCCTTTATAAACGCATTCTATGAACACCTTCAGGAATGCATGGATCATGCGATCCCAAATAAAACCAAGACCCAATCCTCCAAATGCAGATGTCCTGTCTGGTGGACCCCAACCATAAACAAACTATACAATAGAAGGAGGAAGCTACTAAATGATAGAGCAAAATTCCAAAAAGGGAAGGCATCTCTGATCAGTATTAGCAAAAAACTACGGGCACTCATAAAATCGTCTAAGGCCAGCTTCGAGAGAAAAATTGCACAGGACACTAAGGATAATCACAAGGCTTTCTTTAGTTATGTTAGGAACCTGGGTGGTAATTCCCAGATATGCTCAGAATTAGTCCAAAATGACAAAAAATACACCGAACCCACAGACATTGCCAACATCCTAGCTGACAGGTTCAGCAAACTCCCCACCAAAAGGGCAAATATCTATCCCAGCAGAGTGCTGCCCCCCTGACATCTCAGATGCTCAGGTAAGAGCCGCCCTCTCCAAAGCAAAAAACACAGCATCAATGGGACCAGACGGTGTCCCGGGCTGCATACTACATGAACTCCAAGAAGAGCTAAATGCAAACAGAAAACTATTGTTCAATCTCAGCCTTACTAGAGGATATGTACCCAAAGAGTGGCGTACAGCAACTGTGGTCCCTCTCCACAAAGGTGGTGCCTCAACGGATCCTGGAAACTATCTCCCCATAAGCCTGACTAGCTTGGTCTGCAAAGCTATGGAAAGGATCATCATGGACCTCATAAATAAAGATATTGGGGACCTACAGACACTGGATCCTTCCCAGTTCGGCTTTGTTAAGGGCAGATCCTGCCTCTTAAACCTGGTTGATTTCTTTGAAACAGTCACCAAGGCCATTGACGAGGGGAAGGTGGTCCACACAGCCTACCTGGACCTCGCAAAAGCCTTCGATACAATACCCCACTCGGGCATTATAGATAAGCTCACCAGCTTAAATATAAACCCCTATGTCACTAGATGGGTTGCAAACTGGCTCAAGGACAGAACCCACATGGTTAGAATTGCTGGAGCCATGTCAGACTCCAAACCAGTTATAAGTAGCATCCCACAAGGCTCAGTCCTGGGACCTCTCTTGTTCGGTATATATTTCTCGGAGGTACAGGCCAACACGGAAGGACTGTGGCTGACCAAGTTCGCAGATGACTGCAAACTGGGCACCATAATCGACACAAGCATCCTCCAAAAGGGCCTCATAGAAACAGACAACTGGTGCCAGAGCCATGGCCTCAAGCTAAATGCCAAAAAGTGTATAGTCATCCCCTTTGGCAAAAACAAAGTGCCCACAAATTACCACATAGGTGGTAATCCATTAAGTACAGAAGAAGTAATTAGGGACCTGGGGACCCAAGTTGATAGCAATCTCTCATTTGACAACCATGTGGCCAAAGTGGTTAGAAAAACATTTTATATAGCCCACCTAATCATGAAGGGATTCACATCTAGATCAGGGGAGGTCATCGTGCCTCTTTACTCATCCCTCATCAGGCCCATAATTGAGTACAATGCCCCTTTTGTTATGTACCTTACCAGACACCTGCAGCAACTGGAAAGACCCCAAAAGTACCTCACCAAGAGGATCAAAGGGCTCAAACAGATGCCATATGCTGCCCGGTTAAAGAAACACCAGCTCTACTCAGTGGCATACCGCCTGTTCAGAGGTGATCTGTGCCTGACGTATAAAGCCACGTCCAACCCGGAATTAATGGACATGCTGCACCTCAGAACATCCAAATCCCATTGAGCTACACGCTCGAGAGACTTGAACCTCAGCACTGAAATAAATAGGACATGCTGGAGGGACAGATTCATAACCCAGAGGCTCCCTTCACTCTGGAATAAAATCCCAGTCCAGGTTAGGCAGAGTCCCTCATTGACTCTCTTCAAGAGGAATCTTCATGAGTGGATGGGAGATCGTAGGTTTACCCCGGGTATCACTTCTGTGTCACTGTTAGACAGAGGCACAGTATACTAACTTCAAAAAAGGGCATAGCAAAATTAATTTAAATTGGGTGGCGAAAGCCAAACACATTCTGGCTAGGCTTATAAATGCCCTAGGGCAGATAGCCTAGTATGAACCTATGAACCTATATGCACACATACACACACACGCGCATGCACACACACACACACACACACACACACACACACACACACACACACACACGTGCGCGCGCACGCATGCCCCTGCACGCTCGCACATGCAAATTCACACATACACAGACAGATGCACATACACGTGTGCGCACGTGTGCTCGCACATGCAGATTCACACATACACTCACGCACACACATACACTCACACACACACACATGCGCACACACACACACACACACACACACACACACACACACACACACATATACAGACTCACTCATACATGGCATGCGTATGTGTAGGCAATCTGGGGGATCATCATTTCACCTATAGCATGTGTATGGAATGCAAGAAAAAACAAGTTGGGCAGCAAAACCCCTGTTGGACACAGACAGGCCATAGTTGCATGACATAGGAAGCACCAGAGCCAAGAAATGAATTGAAGGTCCAAGTACTCTGAGGCAGCTATGCTAAGCACTGCAACACTCACAATACAAGTTCTCTGATAGCATAAAATATTTTTTAATTCTGGCTGGTAAATGCTCTGAAGTTTTCAAATACTCGTTTTGTGTAGCACAAGCATGTAGCAGTTCAAGAAATTTTTGTCTTATTTAGTTATTTAGTACAAATTCTTTTGATGGTTTGGTTATGAAGTTATTTTTTTTTGTTTAAAAGCAGTATTATACAATAACAGCTCAGGGTCTATATCACATAATTGAAGTTTTACAACTTCGAACAGTATATGGTCAAAACCATATATTTGAAGTTGTAAAACTTTGAATACGTTAAAACAATAATAAAAATAATAAAAAAACTTACCTGATGGCTTTAAGCAGGGGGCCCTCCTGCACCCCCCATGTAGAAAGCTGTATCCCCCACAACCCCCACTCTTTAAATATACCAACTCCAAGACTGCACTTCAATGCAGTACAGCGCAGAAAGGAAAGATTTCCCTTTACTACACTGTAGTGCAATCTCGGAGTTGGTATATTTAAAGAGCGGGTGTTGTGGGGGTGCAGGGGCATTCCCCCCTGCTTTTACCTGTCAGGTAATTTTTTTATTATTTTTATTTTTTTAACGTATTCAAAGCTTTACAACTTTGAACATATGGGTTCGACCATATAGTGTTCGAAGTTGTAAAACTTTGATTATGTGATATAGACTCAACAGCTCATTACTGTTCAAAAATGAGCATTCTGAATAGACAGCCCGACCCAACCAGCATGTCCATTGTAAACTGAACATTTACCAACAGAAAAAAATTCCAGCCACTGAAGTCCCATTGAGCAACCAGACTTTCTATTGGCTTATTAGCATATGATCTGGAATAGAGCAAAATGTAAGAATGATCAGGTATTTTCTACAAAGTAAAACAAACAGAAATGTAACTAATTTTATTTATATTTGTTTGCCATTTGTTAACCGGGTTAGTCCAACTAAGCCATACGGCCTGTTTTCAGTGGATACCTGAGAAGAAAAGCTCCAGCATAAAGAATTAACATGAGATTACATACTAGAGAATGTATAACTAAAGAATATAAACATTAACAATGAAATGTAGAGAAAAAAATGAGATAAAGAGAAATAACAAAGCAACATAAGATATACATCCAGTGAAGAAAAATGGGGCTGAAACCAGAAATTCAAATCAGTGGGAAAGTAATGAAAATAAAGGTTACAACACATACAAATAAAATGTTGAACTCATACACATAAAATGTAGAATGTGAGGAAAGAGAAGTGCATGAGCACATTCTTTACACGGTAGTATAATACTAACAGAGGTTTGACAGATTGAAACAAGTTATGGCAAGTAGAAATGAGGTGGAAAAAAGGTGGAGTGGTAATAGAAGTCATGGAGGATTATGGCAAGGGCAGGATCTTGAGTTCAGGAAGTAATTTTTGACTTCAGTTTTGAAGCAGAGGGTGCTATTAATGTTACGAATGTTAGAGGATAGCCTATTCCAAGCTTGGGGCACAGAATTTTTGTAAAGGAATTTGCCAATATTTTTATTTGGTTTATACATATCTTGAAGGTTATGGTGAGAGCTATGAAGTGTGTGAGCTGGGATATAAGGGGATACTATGGAAAAAAGAAAGTGACAGACTAAAAGTTTATTTAGTGGGTACTGTGTGAGCAGCAGCTCGGAAAGAAGCAGGAGCTGGGGGGATTCAAACCACTGAAGTTGTTACAGGACAAGACAATGACGTGATTTGTATGGTTGGTTTGAGGTGAATCTGGCTGTGCTGTTATAGGTTTGGTCAAGTTTGGTTACTAGGGACTACTGGAGATGGTTAAGGATAGGAGAGGTGTAAAGAAGACAAAGAAAGGGAAAGCCTTAAGCTAGAATGGGTCTGGAATTTGGAGCTAGGAATTTTTTTATTTCTATGAAGAAGACCCAATTTTTGGTTTGCCTTTTTAATACAGTGTTGTATATGGATGCTGAATTTTAGCTGATCATCGATTATACTACCATGAAAGGTTTTACACTAAGGAGGGAGAAAAGGACCTGTGCCGATTAGCTAGACAGAGGGGCCAAGCTAGGAAACATGTGCAGCAGGTAAAGGTGATAAAGGATAATGAGGGAAACATACTCACAAGCGAGGACAGTGTATTGAGCAGATGGAAAGAGTACTTTGAGGGGTTGATGAATTAAGACAATGAGAGGGAGAGAAGGATGGATGATGTGGGGATAGTGAATCATGAAGTGCAATGGATAAGCAAGGAGGAAGTAAGGATAGCTATGAAGAGGATGAAGAATGGAAAGGCTGTTGGTCCAGATGACATACCTGTGGAAGCATGGAGGTGTTTAGGTGAAATGACAGTGGAGTGTTTAACCAGATTGTTTAATGAAATTTTGGAAAGTGAGAGGATGCCTGAGGAATGGAAAAAAAGTGTTTCGGTATCGATTTTTAAGAATAAATGTGATGCGCAGAGCTGTAGTAACTACAGAGGGATTAAATTTATCAGTCACAGCATGAAGTTATGGGAAAGAGTAGTGGAAGCTAGGTTAAGAAGGGAGGTGATGATTAGTGATCAGCAGTATGGTTTCATGCCGGGAAAGAGCACTGCAGGTGCGATCTTTGCTCTGAGAGTGTTGATGGAGAAGTACAGTGAAGGTCAGAAGGATTTGCATTGTGTTTTTGTAGACTTAGAGAAAGCATATGACAGGGTGCCTAGACAGGCATTGTGGTATTGTATGAGGAAGTCGGGAGTGTCAGAGAAGTATGTAAGAGTGGTACAGGATATGTACGAGGGTAGTGTGACAGCAGTGAGGTCTGCAATGGGAGTGATGGATGCGTTTAAGGTGGAGGTGGGATTTCATCAAGGATCAGCTCTGAGCCTTTTCTTATTTGCAAGGGTGATGGACAGGTTGACAGACGAGATCAGACAGGAGTCCCCGTGGATTATGATGTTTGCAGATGACATTGTGATCTGTAGTGACAGTAGAGAACAGGTGGAGGAGACCCTGGAGAGATGGAGATATGCTCTAGAGAGAAGAGGAATGAAGGTCAGCAGGGCTAAGACAGAATATATGTGTGTGAATGAGAGGGAGGATAGAGGCATGGGGAGGATGCAAGGAGTAGAGGTGGCAAAGGTGGGTGAGTTTAAATACTTGGGATCAATAGTTCAGAGTAATGGTGAGTGTGGAAGAGAGGTGAAGAAGAGAGTACAGGCAGGATGGAGTGGGTGGAGGTGTGTCAGGAGTGATTTTTGACAGATGAGTACCAGTGAGAGTGAAAGGGAAGGTCTGTCTACAAGAGTGTAGTGATACCAGCTATGTTATATGGGTTGGAGACAGTGGCATTGACAAAAAGGCAGGAGTTAGAGCTGGATGTGGCAGAGTTAAATATGTTAATATTTGCACTGGGTGTGACAAGGGTGGACAGGATTAGGAATAAGAATATAAGTGGGTCAGCCCAGGTTGGAATGTTTGGAGACAAAGCCAGACAGGCAAGATTACATTGGTTTGGACATGTGCTGAGGAGGGATGCTGAGTATATTGGGAAAAAGATGCTAAGGATGAAGCTACTAGGTAACAGGAAAAGAGGAAGGCTTAAGATAAGATTTATGGATGTGGTGAGAGAGAACATGCAGGTGGTTGGTGTGACAGAGCAAGATGCAGAGGACAGGAAGAAATGGAAACAGATGATCCGCTGTGGCGACCCGTAACGGGAACAGCCGAATGAAGATGATGATCGATTATACTACCAAGTAGTTTGATGTGAGGATCTGCTTTGATAGGGGTGTTATTGAGAGAAGTAACGGTAAAGGTGGATTTATGGTGGGACTGGGATTTGGGAAGGAAAAGTGGGAGCTTAGTCTTTTTGGGGTTAAGTATAAGTTGATGTTCTGTTAGCCATTTTTCCACAGATGAGAAAGTGTTTTGACTGATGGAAAGAAGGTTAGAGATGTTATCTTAGACAGAGATGAGAGTGAAGTTGTCAGTGTATTGTATAAGGGAGAAAGTGGTGCAGGAGGAGTGTAGATCATTAATGAAGATGTTAAGAAGCAGAGGGCCAATAATTGAGCCTTGAGGGATACCAGTCTGGATAGGTAGGAAGGGGGAACAGGTATATTGTCATCTAACATACTATAGTTTGTTTGAGAGATAGCTTGAGAACCAGTGAATAATAGAGAGGGGAGGTAAACTCACTAAGCATGGCAAGTAGCTTAGAATGAGAGACAGTAATGAAAGCTTTAGAAAGGTCAAGGAAGAGGCAGGATAATACAAAATGTCTGTCCCTGACTTCAGCATAAGTGTGAGTGAAGGACAGGAGGGCAGTACAAGTGCTTTGATTAGGTCTGAAACCGTGTTTATTAGGGGTCAGAAGATTTCCATCTATTAGGTACTTCAGAAGCTGGATATGAATGCATTTTTCAAGGATTTTGGAAAGTGGGCAGAGACTTACAATGGGTTTGTAGTTAAATGGATCTGTGGAGTTACCTCCTTTGTGTAGTGGTATGCTGTAGAAAGATTTTCAGGTATTGGGGACAGTGGATTCTTAGCTATATCTGTCTACTAGGATTGAGACAGGATAGGCTATGAAGTGGGCTGCAAGTTTAAGAAAAAGGGGAGGGTGGTTGAAAGTAGACATTTTTTTTAGTTTTAGTAGAAGGGATTTTATGTAAGCAGTGGAGACAGGTTTAAGAGAGAAAGGGGAGTTCTTGTTTGTTATATATGTGGTATGAGAGTGGTTTTGAGACTGACAAGTTTGATTTAGTTTTTGAATAGATTCAATGAAGTTGGTATTAACTAAGGTGGCAGTTCCTTGGGAGGTATTGTTAGGATAGGGCTTGGGCTGGTAGGGTTACCAGGGTACAAGATTTTTCTGATGGTGTACCAGATTTTTGGGGGGCTAGAATTATGGATGAATTGGGCATTATAGCAGATTTTTTTCTTGTCTGTCTTTACTAATTGGTTTTTAGAAATGTTGCAAAGTTCTTTATACTTTTGGGAAAGTGTTGTGGATTTAGTTTGTGGCTATTGTTTCCAATACTTTTTCCTTTTGTGATGAGACTGACAGTGTCTTTAGAGAGAGAAGGAGAGTAAGATGCTTTAACTTTAATTTTTTTTAGAGGTGATATAGAGTCAAGGATATCCAGAAAAGTGCTATTGAAATGTTGAACTGTATCACTGAGGGGAAGGTACTTTAGGAGGGACCAGTTAATAGAAGCTAGTCTTTTATTAAAGGTTTCAGCAGTAAAGGAAGAGAGGTTGTGACAGTCTCTGTAGTGATGGGACTTCGGTATTTGGAGGGAGTGTCTTAGCACTCGAGTAGGGAGGTGGTCACTTAGGAGTCAGGTAGGGTACTAAGGTTATGATAGAGGGGTGGATCAGAGATAAGAATCCAGTCTAAGGTGGAGCAGCTAACATTGTTGTTATTGAAATGAGTAGGGCTAATAAAAAGTTGATGGAAGCCATGGAGGTTAATATGTGGGGAAGAGGAGTTAGTGGATAGATTTTTGCCAGTCAATATTTATGTCAACAAGTAGAATAGTCTTATAGGGGATATGCAGTGAGATCCAGGATAGGACACATTCAAGGATGGGAATGTTGCTACCAGGTGGTGTGTGTGTGTGTGTGTGTGTGTGTGTGTGAGGAGTTCACCTGGGTGAAAACTGGGCTGAGACACAGGCAGGGAGAGAGGTTGAGATGCTCAGAGTACATATTTGCAACACTACTACCTTTTTTGTTAGCTCTGTCAAGACAATATATGTTGTAGTGGAGAGGTAGTATTTCAGTATGAGGGATGTGTGGTTTTAACCACATTTCAGATAGGGCTAAGATATGAGGGGAGTAGTGGGTGATCCAAGAATGTAGCTCTGTAACTTTCTTAGGCAGACTCTGTATGTTAATAGCATAAATAAAGAGGTATTTAGTCGGTTAGGTATAAGTTGTAGATGGGATAGAAAGGCCATGGTTGGGGTGTATGTCACCATCTAATAGTAGGGCTTTAAGGGGTGGGGTTAGTTTATTAGTGCAAAAATAGGAACTATAGGGTTTGTGTTTAGGCTTAGGGGAGTTTGTTGAGAGGGTGAGTATTTTGAATTTGTAGCAATGAGTGTAGGAGGAATTGAAATGAGAGGGGGGGATTACGAAGAACAGGGAGGGTTCTTTGTGTAGTAAAGGATCAGTATGTGAAGGAGATGCATGAAAGAGATTACGTTTTGTATGATAGAAGGTAAGGGATGAGAAGTATAGCAGTAGAACAGCTATGAGTTGGAGGGTGGGCATAACGTATGTGTGAGACATGGGTAGTAGAAATGTATGTATATGTAGTGGTAAGGGTTGAGATGTATGTCGGTGAGGTTACTCAAGGAAGTAAGTTAAGTGGAGGGGCTGTGGGCCAGGGAGTGGAGTAGAATTATAGGAGTAGTGTTCAGGGGTATTGCGATGTTTGGGGAGGAGAGAATGGTAAATGATGTGGCTGCTAGAGTTAAGGGAAGGAGTGGAGTTAATGGGATAAAGGAGGTGTTGACAGAAAAGCTATAGGGAGTTTTATTTCTTGTAACTGGAGTTATGGTAGGAGTCAGAGATCTGATAGGTTGGGATATGTGGGAGGAGGAAGTTGTGAAGAATGTTTGGAGGAAGTGGTGGTAGAGGGAGAGGAGGAGAGAAATTGTTGCAGACGGTAGGAAGAGGTGGTGTCAAGAAGAGGTAGGGGTTGTGGCTGACTATAAATCTATTGAATCCATGATGGGTGGGAATGGGGGAAAGGTAGGGAGCAGAATAAGCCCAAGTGGAGCAAGGGCAAATGGAGTGGGTTGATCCTCGAGGCAGGTAGCCAGGCTCCAAGAAACAATCAGATAACCAAATGTGTCTCAGGGAAGAGGATTAGTGGAAAGTAGGCAATATATAACATAAAAATAAATATGCAAATGTTACTGTCCTTCGCCAACATTTTTTGTATATACTATATATATTGAGGGGTCTTAGTCTGAGAGAATTGAGACAGCTAGCTAGGCTTCAAGAAACAATCTAAGGGGCATTATACGCAATGATAGGTTTGATGAATGCTGAATACAGTGGAACAATTACTTCCTTGGACTTAGATGGCATACCTTTATAAGTCACGCAACATAGAATGATTTATTCACCACTGTAGGCACATGATGGTCAAACACTAGATTATTATCTATGTGTTCATAGGTTCATAGGTTCATAGGTTCATACTAGGCTATCTGCCCGAGGGCATTTACAAGCCTAGCCCATAGTTTTGTGGCTTACGCCACCCCTTTAGTATGGGGAACTATACCCATTATTTTGCTGTGCCTCTGTTGAGCAGTGACACTGAGGTAATCCCTGGGGTATATCTGCGATCTCCCATCCATTGGTCAAGATTTCTCTTGAACAAGGCCAGCGAGGTGCTCTGCCTCACATATACCGGGATTTTATTCCACAGCATAGGGAGTCTTTGGGTGATGAATCCCTAAGCCCCTGACTACTGGGTCAGCTCTAAGGGGTGTGTTGTCAATATGATAGTAACCAGGGATGCACGACTTCACAAAGGATACTATTATGCATTTCTTGGCATTTAGTTTTAGTCCATGACTCTGACACCAGTGCTTTGTTTGTGTCAGCACCTCCTGGGGAACATTTGTGTCAGTGTGAAATTGAATGACAGCTCCTAATTTGCAATCATCAGCAAATTAAGTCAGCTTGAGACCACTGACATTGGCCTTGTCTTCTGACAAGTAAATGCCAAAAAGGAGCGGTCAAAGGACTGATCCTGAGGGACTCCACTTGTGACTGGCCTCTTTCCGTGGACTCCTAAATTCTAACTTCCCGGATCTTGTCTGTGAGCCAGTTGGCTATCCACCAGGAGACATATGGGTTTGTACCTAACTTCTTGAGTTTGTCAACAATACCCAAGTGGGGTGTTGTGTCAAGTGCCTTGGCCAGGTCAAGACAGGCATTGTGAATGATTTTGCCCTCATCTATTGCTTTGGTGACCTTCTCAAAGAAATCCACCTGGTTGAGTAGGCATGATCTGCCCTTTGTGAAATCAAACTGGGTTGGGTCCAGTGTCTGGCGGTTTACTATCTCTCTGTTGATCATCTCCATGATTATTCTTTCCATGGCTTTACATATTAAGATTAGTGAGACTTATGGGTCTATAGTTTCCAGGGTCTGCAGATGGTCCACCTTCATGCAGAGCGATGACTGTTGCCTTTCTTCATTCATGAGTCACGAAGCCTGTTTGGAGGCTACAGATAAACAGTAATTCCAGAGGCACTGATAGGTCATGGTTCATGCTATTTAGAAGGCATGCTGGGATATTTTCTAGGCTCATTGATGCAGTGTTCTTGGCCTTAGAGAGAGCATTGAGGACTTGTTCCTTAGTGATAGTAGGGGGAGTTATATTTGATGATATTTCCTGATGGAAGGTTGAGTGGGAGAGAGTAGTAAAGTTGGAGATGAATTTATCAGCCAGGAGGTTTGCTATATCTTCTGGCTCAGTATAGGTGGCTCCATTTACAATGAGCTCTGCCCACAGTTGTGTATTGCCTTTGAGGTTGTGGACATAGCTAAAGAATACTTTCTAGTTGTCCTTGGTCTGGGAGGCCAAATTTACCTCAAATTTGGCTTTGATAGATATTATTTGTCCTCTGAGTTGTTTAGTCTGATGAGAGTGCTTTTATCCTGCTGGGTGCTGCACCTCCTAATTTTTGCCATGATTTTCTTCCTCCTGTCATACATCTGATTGATTCTGTGATTCCACCAGGGTGGCATGTTTCTGAGTTAGGTCTGTACTTTTTCCTGATGGGTACAGCTGCCTCTGTACAGCTATTAACATGCTTGTACAGGGTTTCTGTGAACAGTTCTGCATAGACAGAAGTGTTCCCAGGGTTTATAGGGGCTTGAAATGTTGCGAGGTTCTCACTTAATAGCAGGATGTTAGCCTTAGAATAGTTTCTAAATATTTCCAGTTTAGCTGTTAGTCCAGGTTTTATTTTTTTACTTCAAAGGAGACCATTTTGTGGTCTGACCTTACCAGGGAAGGCATTACAGTAGGGGTATGCAGCACTCTCCAATATTAGTGAGGACCAGATCCGGTATGGTTGCACCCCTGGTTGGTGTATTGACTATCTGGTCCAGGGAGTTTGTGTTTACAGAATCCAGGAATCTCTGTGCATGTACGTTTGGTGTTGTATACGATTCCCAATTAATAGTGGGGTAATTAAAGTCACCCATGAATATGATATTGGGTTGGATGGTTAGTATTTCTAATAAGTTTAAATACATGGTATGTGTTTCCTGGTCATAGAGGGGGACCTATAGCTTGCAAGGAAGTGGTATTGGATTTTACCTATGGTGATTTGAACATGGAGCAGCTCAAGTGCATTGTCTTGTTTGATCAGCCTTGAAGCATATTTATTTTTGATGTAAATAGAGACACCTCCAACTTTAGTCTCTGCCTGTGAAGTAGCTGATCTAAATGTGTGAGCTCCTTCTCTGATCCCTGTTAGCTCAAACAGGTGCCAGAGCAGCTAATCAAGCTACAGTCACTTCAGATTTACTCAGGCTGGTTTTATCCCTCTGTTCCATGGATCTGGTTGATTTCATTAATGACACTATCAAAATATGATCATCTGTTCCTGGTGCTTAAGATGTCTGCCATCCAGAAAATCTGCAAGTGGCACATGAAGCTGGTTCCTGAAGCTGAATAGCTGGTTACCTAACATTTGTATGTAGCTGTATAAACACATTCATACACACACACACACACACACACACACACACACACACACACACACACACACACACACACACACACACACACACACGTGTACAAACAAATATTCACATGCTCACAAACATGCATGCATGCATGCATACACAGACAGACACCACACACACACACACACACACACACACACACACACACACACACACACACACACACACACGTGTACACACAAATATTCACATGCTCAAAAACATGCATGCATGCATGCATGCACAGACAGACACCACACACACACACACACACACACACACACACACACACACACACACACACACACACACACACACACACACACACGCACACACTTAAGGAGTGGTGAAGTATGTTTGAGCTGACAGGGACAGAGAAGGAAAGATGAAGTAAATTTGACAGATAAGAACTCAATACAAAAGCAAAAAACTCCAGTCAAGCGCTTTCGTCCACAAAAATGCAGGGCTTCATAAGAACATACAGGGAGTTACGAGTAGTTTAAATAGTGAAACAACAACACCTCCCGTCAATTAAAATTAGTGACATCAACATTTTAATCATACTTGACCTTTAAGTAGAGATGATGTCACTAATTTTAATTGATGGGAGGTGTTGTGTTTTCACTATTTAAACTACTTGTAACTCTGTGTATGTTGTCCTGATGAAGTCCTGAATTCTTATGGAAGAAAACGCTTGAGTGGAGTATTTTACTTTTGTATTGAGTTCTTATCTGTGAAATACCATTAAATTGTCGTACTACAGGTTGTTGTCTGGGCTATTCCTTACCAGGTATTTGTCTTTTATATGGTCTTGGGTTACCTCGTTGGCACACTGCTTGTTTTTACTTAAAGTATATTTGAGCTGGAAGGGGTCAGCGAAGGAAAAATGAGATATGTGTGAGCTGGCATGGGCCAGAGAAGGAATGATGAGATCTATACCTCCTTGCCTTTCCTGAGGCTGAGGGTTGGGATGAGTCTTTGGGTGGACGGTACTACAGCTGGTAATGAGTTGGGATGCAGTAAGGTTGACTGGGGTGCTCCTGCATTAGTCCCTGATTGGTCTCCCTCCAAGCAGCCTTGCCTCATTGTAAGTTCTCAGTGTCTAGAAGTGAACACACAAGCTACAGCTTCTTACTGAGGCAGCCCAAACCACTGTGCATAGCAGTTTAGCTATCTGGGTTTGCTGTATCCTGTGCATCTCACTTACTAGCTTAGAAGAGTCTGATGAGGTATACAGACTCTAGTCTAGACTCTCTTATTCCTAACATGCAAGGATGGGGTGAAGAAGGGGCTTAATGGATAAGTGTTGCTTCCACAGCAGAAAAAAAAGCAAAACTGAAAGTTAGTATGCGGTGATGAATGTAGAAATATCCAAAGGATGTATGAATGTTGTGTTTATGTAAACCATTTATATGAAGAAGCTTGGAAACTAAGTCTAATAACAAGCAATAGCAGAAATCTTTATGCAAGCTCAGACCAAGAAATAATGTTCCTGAAACCATGATATTTTATGTATTATCCCATAAAAGTACATGGATTGGATGTTATTATAATCAGAGAAGCAGAGCAGCTGAGTTCATTGAGAAGACAAGATATTTTTTGTAAAGATACACAAAGTTCTGCTACAAGCTATTACAATGTATCACTCCTCACATTAATTCTGAAAAGCTTATATGCATAGCACT
This sequence comes from Protopterus annectens, assembly GCF_019279795.1. Classification (NCBI taxonomy): domain Eukaryota; kingdom Metazoa; phylum Chordata; order Ceratodontiformes; family Protopteridae; genus Protopterus; species Protopterus annectens. Next base: position 714,381,428 of record NC_056749.1, read on the forward strand.
TTGACATTAGCCTTTTAAGTGGGAGCAATGCTGCTGCTGCTACTGTTTGTAGGTGCTGCTGACCTGTTTTTGAATCTTAACCCTAAGTACATTTAACAGCCATCAGTTTCCCTTATATAATTGCCACTTTCCTTATGCAGTGTTCATGTAACAGTGACAATCACTTGTAAGTGTTTACTACTGCAGTGTTGTTTGAACTCTTAATGTGTATAGTTAGCATATTTTGCAAAGTAAATGTCCTTCTTTTCTTTCCATCTCCTGGAGCTTTTTCTTTGGAGTTCACAGCAAAATGGACTGCTGGACTCGATCAATCAAAAAGTTTCTTTAATAAATAAAAAAAACAATAAAAGAACCAGCATGTAAACCGTCATGTAGTTCTGCAGATTACTCTCCTGTTTTGTTAAAAAGGTCATAATATTGCTTTTTAAATGGCACAATATATTGTCACATCACAGCTTACTTGAATAGTATTAAAACCTTTGGGAATATTATATTTCTACAGTTACACTACAGTTCATTTTTATTTCACCTCTCTTATCTTACATTTTATTAATTGCGATGAACTGTGCCCAGCAGGATAAACATTCCCTACAGAAGATAGCAATCTAGTTTTATGACATTAAGACTTATAGATACAGCAGCTTTGACAAGGATTCTTTTTTCTACATTTTAATAAGTGAAAGCTAATACCTGACTGCTTTTTCATATTTTCTTTAATATAAATTGTGCAGATTTACTGGCTGTCAGTAAAATGTGTTTGTGGAGATTATTTTATCTATTTATCTTATAAGAGTGCCAGGTTTCATCCATTATTATAGCTATCTTTCAGTTTGTTGTTTTTTAAATGTAAAAATGATTTCAGATGGTGACGGTTATGACATGATAAATAAATATACTTCTTGGTTGTGCATTTGGAAGAGGGAAACATATTTTCAAAAGGTGTCCAAACATCATATAAATATTAAATAGAAATGCATAGACATAAGTGACATATGGCTTAAACACAACATGCTCAGCTCTGATGATCTGGATGGTCATCAAGGGACACCTCAACATTTCTGGATTTGGTGCTGTTTTTCTTGGAATAAAATAATTCATCCTATAACAGTTGTTTTCTTTTTATGTTGGACTGGCAGACAAGGCTAGTAATAAGACTTTTGTGTCAGACCTGAAATGACTAGAGTTTAATCTTGACCTTGAAGCACTGTTAGCATAGATTTCTACTTGTGTGTACATGGGCATTCTGTGGGCACTCTGGTTGGCTACCATCATCCAAAACATTTTACTTGATTGGTGGCGCTACATTTTTTGTTATATTTACCATTGCCTTTGAGGTCAGTGTCATAGCTGAAAAGGGTCAAGGACGTACCTGCTTATTTACCTGACTAACCATTGCATAAATTATGTTAAAATTAAATAGGTCAGAAAAAAGCTATGAAGAAAGTACATAATTTATTGATATAGCTAAAGTATACAGAACTAAATGTATGTGAACATTCAAAAAGCAATTAAAATATAACAAGGTTATATGTGCATCCTCACTTCTGTCAAGGGAAGTTCTTGCAAAGAGCAACTTTAGGGGATGTAAAATGCATACACACACACACACACACACACACACACACACACACACACACACACACACACACACACACACACACACACACACGCACACACACGCACACACACACACACACACACACACACACACACACGCACACACACGCACACACACGCACACACACAAACACACACAAACAAACACACACCTCAGCAAGATCTCTAAAGACTTGTAACAATTATTTTAACATAAAACTATTAAACAGAAACAGATAGATGGTGTCACTTTTTTATATATGTGTGGCAGTTAAGGTCATTAAATATGCTTTGATTATATAATTAAGACTGTTGTTGTGTAATACTAGCAGCTTGAAATATATAATACAAGGCATTTTAGTGGGGGGGGGGGGTTCTACCACACATTCTCACTGGGATTCATTAAACTCTGTGCAGGAATAGTGCTATTCCTACATGGAGCGGATCGTGCCAGTGCAAGCACAGCAGTGTGCCTTGCATGTTCATGAAGATGCACTGCTGTACAACCTGCATGGGTATGATCCGTGAATGAGTGCAGGGAGCATGTCTGAGCATTGGTCACACAGTAAACATGCCCCCTCCACTCAGAAAGTACTGTATGGCACTTTGAAAAGAAAAACAGAGTCTGCTGACACAGTCAACATACCCCCAACAGAACAGATATCTGCAGAATGGTGAGATTTGTGTCCTGGCAAAGAGCTGAGGCTCAAAGTCATTAAATAATGACAAACATATGAGTGTAAGACCCCACATCCTCCAAGTAAGTCATGCTAATGCTAAACTTATTAGTCATCAACATCCCAAGCTTGTAAGAGCAATATTTAAAATCTGTCCTCTTTGCCCTCCCACCATGTTAGGCTTCGTCCAAATTGATTGCTGTTAGAGGTGGAGAGATATGACTGCTAGCTATGTGCACATTTAGTTAATAAAAATAAAGCAAATAATTATTTTTTTTTCTGTCCTCATTAAAGTTTAGGCATAGCTGAGTGGGTGGGAATGTCGTGCAGTTGTGTATAGCATAGCTTAAACATCCGAAGGAGCTAAACAGAAATATACAGCCAAAATAGTCAAAGTGAAATAATGTAGTGGTTAGAGCTTTCACTTATTATACAGTCATTCATGGTTTGAGCCCTGATGGAGTACATTCATTTTTATATGTGAAAACAGCACTAAAAGTATCATTTTTATAAATAGGTAGTGAATAATATACATTTGTTAATCAGGGTAGAGTAGCAGGTCCAAATATGAGGTGTCAGTGTAGTACAGATGTGAAATCCCTTAAATGAAAACATCATAACTAAAAAATCTTATGTTAAACAACCAAAATAATAAGTTATGGCATATTCTAAGTATTAATTTTCAATATAATATATCAAAACCAACCAATCTAAATTATATAAACTATATTTATGACTCCTTTAGGAAATTTATAAACATCAATACAGATATAAAATTGTGGATACAATTACTAATACAATTCACTTCTACAAAAAACTTCACTAACAAGATGCATAAAAACATTTCATCAATTGGGAGACAAAAAAAATCATTTGTTGGCAACACTGTATAAACAACCAGAAAGTATTAGATTTCCAACATATATTAAATACATATGGTGTTACAAACAATGACTGGCTAGTACTGCAAAGTGTAATATCACATGCACAAGATCTGTGTAGAATAATCCACAACTCCTCGTTTAAAGCAAGTTCCAAAACAACAAAACTAATGTTTGAAATTGTTTACAACAATTACAACTGGACAAATATAACTTCAAAATTTTATAGAATATTAATGAATTACAAAGTTAAAAGTCATCAAAACTACTGGAATTTCATTACAAAAGGCCACAAAATAAACTTATCAATGGAAAGTAAAACTAACTTATTGTACTCTATAAAATTAACTTCTCATTCACACTTTTGGAAAATATATATGTGGAAGTTTCTGCACAGACCATTTCCTACTAATAACAAACTAGCCGAGTTTATCTCTACCAAGGGAGTTATATGTTGGAGGCATTTGCAAAAATGTGAAGCAAACTGGATATATAGGTTACACAACTGTATATAACTAAAACAATATTGGGTAGAAAGAAGTACATTTCTTCAAGATACATTTACAGACACATTTATATTAACAAAATCTCTAATATTGTTAAATGTTAATGAAAAAATTGAAATGAACAAAAAAGATTTATACCTACTATGAACTGTGTTAGCTGTGGCAAGGAAATGCATTACAAGAAAATTAAAATTGTCATCTGAGCCAACAATTAAAGAATTTTTATGTCTCTTGAAAGAAACAGCATTGGTGGAAACAAAAACCATGGAACTGAGAATTGCTCCAAAAGTTCAGAGTAATAATCTCTGGAATAAGATACTATCTCTAATTGACAATATAAATCTGATCTCGGTAGTCTCTTAAAGACAAGGAAAAAAAGAAGAAGAAATCTGTTTACATTCTATGCATAATCTTCACAGCTTGATTGTTTTTATAATTCAATTTTATTCAGGCCAAATCTATATAATGTACATAGTTTATTATAGTTTATCACTTATGTTTCAATTGTTATTTATAATGGATTATTTTTACTATGGTAAAACTAATAAAAATTTTCAAACAGATGTGAAGCCCCATATAAACACACGTGTCCCATACGGTATATCCACAAAACAATATAGTGTAATGAAAGCACATAGGGGGGTGTTATGGAAGGGAAACATACATATCATAAGATCTCATTAAGAACGAATCAACCCCACAATCCTGATAGTCCATAAAATGAAAGCTGAACAATGCTAAATTGTGCTCAGCTATGCTTAGCCAGAGTAAGGATTGCTTAAATTTGTATGCTTAGCAATAATTAGCATAGCTAAGTGGATCTGCACACTGATAAGCAGTGCTTAGCATCTACCCTTTAAGCAATGCTTATCTTTGCTAAGCAGGTTTTCTCGTCATTTAGCTTAGCTCAGCTTATTCAAAACCGTCAAATCACAGCAAAGGGTGGGAAATCCGCCTTAGTTAAACCTCACAGGTGGGAATACAGCCCATAACCAAGTGTAGCTCATAACTGCAGGCACTATGGCTTGTGTTGGTGAGGGTGTGCACTTTTGGGTGCAGTGTTGGGGCATTCAGGAGTCCAGGGTCATGGTTGAACTCCTAGTAAAAGAGTATGAAGGGAGACTGCTTCAGGACCAGTACCAGGGCTCCCAATACAAAGCAGAGGCATGGGACCCTCTTGCATGTGATCTCACCAGTGCCACTGGCATCCCTTGGATGTGTGAGCAGGTCCAGCACCACCACTTTGCTGACTTGAAGGATAGGAAGAGTGAGCTCTTGGACAGTGGGTACAAGATGCATGGGTGAGGAATGTCCCAGATGTGTGTAAGTATCAGTATCAATACGTATTTTCCAAAGTCCAGCCTGTGTATGTGATCGATAGGTATGCATAAATGTTTCTCTATCTCCTGTACAGCTGTAGATGAGAGGGCCATGAACATGGATGTCCATGACAGCAGGCTGCTAAGGCTGTGTGGTGAGGCTGGTGAGTACAAATCTAGCTTGTAATATTCAGGACAAATAAATAGAAAGGAGTAGAATGTCACCTGTCAGTATTTAAAAATGGGTATGATTTGTACTGAATAAATGAGACATTAGCAGAGTAATAGTGATTTACAGGTTATATATCAATAAAAGTGTCAGTACCTGTCAATAAAAGTCAAAACCCCAGACTGGATGTGTTTACTTTGATATCCGGTGGTATGAATCAAAATGTGTACAGTTTCTGCACAGCAACTATAGCTCTGAAAGCATTAAATAATCAAGGCTCATCTGACAAAGATTGTGGAGTTGTAAAACAGGAAATTAACTATAGGAAATGTTCCATTCACAAAGATCTGATACGTGAATAGTAATGTTGTGTTAACCAGTGTTTTCCAGACTGTGCTATGTCAAAGTAAGAATACACAGTATAAGAACTATCTGCCATGCATGAGTGTCAAAATTACAAGGTCAGATTGTACACCCAAGAGAGAAAACAATCAAGCAAGAGACAGCAGTTTCTCAATAGCTCATTCTGATGAAACACAAGCTTGTTGTGTTGTTTGCACAAACAGGCACTGTTCGAATCCCGAGAATAGTAGTAAGCTGTATGCATAATTTCACCCAGGAATAGTGAATATCTGTAGAAACAGTCAGGTAGTTTTAACAGAAATTTCCTCCACAGGTCTGCCAGGTAAGAAAAGGTATAACTTAACTGTAAGAAGGCTGTACTTATACACTGTGTACAACACCCATTATCCAACCCCAAGCCTGCAAATGACAGCAAGATAAGTACATACACGAAGTAGTCTCCTCCAAGAAATGTCCCTCAAGTGTCATGCTGTCACAGCTAGTGGTCACTACCTCTAACACCCAGGGTGACCAATAAAAATCAAGGCAGATTATGGCAGTAGTGAACACACACACACACACACACGCACACACATGCACACACACACAAACACACACAAACAAACACACACCTCAGCAAGATCTCTAAAGACTTGTAACAATTATTTTAACATAAAACTATTAAACAGAAACAGATAGATGGTGTCACTTTTTTATATTGAAATGTGTGGCAGTTAAGGTCATTAAATATGCTTTGATTATATAATTAAGACTGTTGTTGTGTAATACTAGCAGCTTGAAATATATAATACAAGGCATTTTAGTGTGGGGGAGGGGGTTCTACCACACATTCTCACTGGGATTCATTAAACTCTGTGCAGGAATAGTGCTATTCCTACATGGAGCGGATCGTGCCAGTGCAAGCACAGCAGTGTGCCTTGCATGTTCATGAAGATGCACTGCTGTACAACCTGCACGGGTATGATCCGTGAATGAGTGCAGAGAGCATGTCTGAGCATTGGTCACACAGTAAACATGCCCCCTGCACTCAGAAAGTACTGTATGGCACTTTGAAAAGAAAAACAGAGTCTGCTGACACAGTCAACATACCCCCAACAGAACAGATATCTGCAGAATGGTGAGATTTGTGTCCTGGCAAAGAGCTGAGGCTCAAAGTCATTAAATAATGACAAACATATGAGTGTAAGACCCCACATCCTCCAAGTAAGTCATGCTAATGCTAAACTTATTAGTCATCAACATCCCAAGTTTGTAAGAGCAATATTTAAAATCTGTCCTCTTTGCCCTCCCACCATGTTAGGCTTCGTCCAAATTGTATGCTGTTAGAGGTGGAGAGATATGACTGCTAGCTATGTGCACATTTAGTTAATAAAAATAAAGCAAATAATTATTTTTTCTGTCCTCATTAAAGTTTAGGCATAGCTGAGTGGGTGGGCATGTCGTGCAGCTGTGTATAGCATAGCTTAAACATCCGAAGGAGCTAAACAGAAATATACAGCCAAAATAGTCAAAGTGAAATAATGTAGTGGTTAGAGCTTTCACTTATTATACAGTCATTCATGTTTTGAGCCCTGATGGAGTACATTCATTTTTATATGTGAAAACAGCACTAAAAGTATCATTTTTATAAACAGGTAGTGAATAATATACATTTGTTAATCAGGGTAGAGTAGCAGGTCCAAATATGAGGTGTCAGTGTAGTACAGATGTGAAATCCCTTAAATGAAAACATCATAACTAAAAAATCTCATGTTAAACAACCAAAATAATAAGTTATGGCATATTCTAAGTATTAATTTTCAATATAATATATCAAAACCAACCAATCTAAATTATATAAACTATATTTATGACTCCTTTAGGAAATTTATAAACATCAATACAGATATAAAATTGTGGATACAATTACTAATACAATTCACTTCTACAAAAAACTTCACTAACAAGATGCATAAAACATTTCATCAATTGGGAGACAAAAAAAATCATTTGTTGGCAACACTGTATAAACAACCAGAAAGTATTAGATTTCCAACATATATTAAATTCATATGGTGTTACAAACAATGACTGGCTAGTACTGCAAAGTGTAATATCACATGCACAAGATCTGTGTAGAATAATCTACAACTCCTCGTTTAAAGCAAGTTCCAAAACAACAAAACTAATGTTTGAAATTGTTTACAACAATTACAACTGGACAAATATAACTTCAAAATTTTACAGAATTTTAATGAATTACAAAGTTAAAAGTCATCAAAACTACTGGAATTTCATTACAAAAGGCCACAAAATAAACTTATCAATGGAAAGTAAAACTAACTTATTGTACTCTATAAAATTAACTTCTCATTCACACTTTTGGAAAATATATATGTGGAAGTTTCTGCACAGACCATTTCCTACTAATAACAAACTAGCCGAGTTTATCTCTACCAAGGGAGTTATATGTTGGAGGCGTTTACAAAAATGTGAAGCAAACTGGATATATAGGTTACACAACTGTATATAACTAAAACAATATTGGGTAGAAAGAAGTACATTTCTTCAAGATACATTTACAGACACATTTATATTAACAAAATCTCTAATATTGTTAAATGTTAATGAAAAAATTGAAATGAACAAAAAAGATTTATACCTACTATGAACTGTGTTAGCTGTGGCAAGGAAATGCATTACAAGAAAATTACAATTGTCATCTGAGCCAACAATTAAAGAATTTTTATGTCTCTTGAAAGAAACAGCATTGGTGGAAACAAAAACCATGGAACTGAGAATTGCTCCAAAAGTTCAGAGTAATAATCTCTGGAATAAGATACTATCTCTAATTGACAATATAAATCTGATCTCGGTAGTCTCTTAAAGACAAGGAAAAAAAGAAGAAGAAATCTGTTTACATTCTATGCATAATCTTCACAGTTTGATTGTTTTTATAATTCAATTTTATTCAGGCCAAATCTATATAATGTACATAGTTTATTATAGTTTATCACTTATGTTTCAATTGTTATTTATAATGGATTATTTTTACTATGGTAAAACTAATAAAAATTTTCAAACAGATGTGAAGCCCCCATATAAACACACGTGTCCCATACGGTATATCCACAAAACAATATAGTGTAATGAAAGCACATAGGGGGGTGTTATGGAAGGGAAACATACATATCATAAGATCTCATTAAGAACGAATCAACCCCACAATCCTGATAGTCCATAAAATGAAAGCTGAACAATGCTAAATTGTGCTCAGCTATGCTTAGCCAGAGTAAGGATTGCTTAAATTTGTATGCTTAGCAATAATTAGCATAGCTAAGTTGATTTGCACACTGATAAGCAGTGCTTAGCATCTACCCTTTAAGCAATGCTTATCTTTGCTAAGCAGGTTTTCTCGTCATTTAGCTTAGCTCAGCTTATTCAAAACCGTCAAATCACAGCAAAGGGTGGGAAATCCGCCCTAGTTAAACCTCACAGGAGGGAATACAGCCCATAACCAATTGTAGCTCATAACTGCAGGCACTATGGCTTGTGTTGGTGAGGGTGTGCACTTTTGGGTGCAGTGTTGGGGCATTCAGGAGTCCAGGGTCATGGTTGAACTCCTAGTAAAAGAGTATGAAGGGAGACTGCTTCAGGACCAGTACCAGGGCTCCCAATACAAAGCAGAGGCGTGGGACCCTCTTGCATGTGATCTCACCAGTGCCACTGGCATCTCTTGGATGTGTGAGCAGGTCCAGCACCACCACTTTGCTGACTTGAAGCATAGGAAGAGTGAGCTCTTGGACAGTGGGTACAAGATGCATGGGTGAGGAATGTCCCAGATGTGTGTAAGTATCAGTATCAATACGTATTTTCCAAAGTCCAGCCTGTGTATGTGATCGATAGGTATGCATATATGTTTCTCTATCTCCTGTACAGCTGTAGATGAGAGGGCCATGAACATGGATGTCCATGACAGCAGGCTGCTAAGGCTGTGTGGTGAGGCTGGTGAGTACAAATCTAGCTTGTAGTATTCAGGACAAATAAATAGAAAGGAGTAGAATGTCACCTGTCAGTATTTAAAAATGGGTATGATTTGTACTGAATAAATGAGACATTAGCAGAGTAATAGTGATTTACAGGTTATATATCAATAAAAGTGTCAGTACCTGTCAATAAAAGTCAAAACCCCAGACTGGATGTGTTTACTTTGATATCCGGTGGTATGAATCAAAATGTGTACAGTTTCTGCACAGCAACTATAGCTATGAAAGCATTAAATAATCAAGGCTCATCTGACAAAGATTGTGGAGTTGTAAAACAGGAAATTAACTATAGGAAATGTTCCATTCACAAAGATCTGATACGTGAATAGTAATGTTGTGTTAACCAGTGTTTTCCAGACTGTGCTATGTCAAAGTAAGAATACACAGTATAAGAACTATCTGCCATGCATGAGTGTCAAAATTACAAGGTCAGATTGTACACCCAAGAGAGAAAACAATCAAGCAAGAGACAGCAGTTTCTCAATAGCTCATTCTGATGAAACACAAGCTTGTTGTGTTGTTTGCACAAACAGGCACTGTTCGAATCCCGAGAATAGTAGTAAGCTGTATGCATAATTTCACCCAGGAATAGTGAATATCTGTAGAAACAGTCAGGTAGTTTTAACAGAAATTTCCTCCACAGGTCTGCCAGGTAAGAAAAGGTATAACTTAACTGTAAGAAGGCTGTACTTATACACTGTGTACAACACCCATTGTCCAACCCCAAGCCTGCAAATGACAGCAAGATAAGTACATACACGAAGTAGTCTCCTCCAAGAAATGTCCCTCAAGTGTCATGCTGTCACAGCTAGTGGTCACTACCTCTAACACCCAGGGTGACCAATAAAAATCAAGGCAGATTATGGCAGTAGTGAACACACACACACACACACACACACACACACACACACACACACACACACACACACATGCACACACATGCACACACACACAAACACACACAAACAAACACACACCTCAGCAAGATCTCTAAAGACTTGTAACAATTATTTTAACATAAAACTATTAAACAGAAACAGATAGATGGTGTCACTTTTTTATATTGAAATGTGTGGCAGTTAAGGTCATTAAATATGCTTTGATTATATAATTAAGACTGTTGTTGTGTAATACTAGCAGCTTGAAATATATAATACAAGGCATTTTAGTGTGGGGGAGGGGGTTCTACCACACATTCTCACTGGGATTCATTAAACTCTGTGCAGGAATAGAGCTATTCCTACATGGAGCGGATCGTGCCAGGGCAAGCACAGCAGTGTGCCTTGCATGTTCATGAAGATGCACTGCTGTACAACCTGCACGGGTATGATCCGTGAATGAGTGCAGGGAGCATGTCTGAGCATTGGTCACACAGTAAACATGCCCCCTGCACTCAAAAAGTACTGTATGGCACTTTGAAAAGAAAAACAGAGTCTGCTGACACAGTCAACATACCCCCAACAGAACAGATATCTGCAGAATGGTGAGATTTGTGTCCTGGCAAAGAGCTGAGGCTCAAAGTCATTAAATAATGACAAACATATGAGTGTAAGACCCCACATCCTCCAAGTAAGTCATGCTAATGCTAAACTTATTAGTCATCAACATCCCAAGTTTGTAAGAGCAATATTTAAAATCTGTCCTCTTTGCCCTCCCACCATGTTAGGCTTCGTCCAAATTGTATGCTGTTAGAGGTGGAGAGATATGACTGCTAGCTATGTGCACATTTAGTTAATAAAAATAAAGCAAATAATTATTTTTTTTCTGTCCTCATTAAAGTTTAGGCATAGCTGAGTGGGTGGGCATGTCGTGCAGCTGTGTATAGCATAGCTTAAACATCCGAAGGAGCTAAACAGAAATATACAGCCAAAATAGTCAAAGTGAAATAATGTAGTGGTTAGAGCTTTCACTTATTATACAGTCATTCATGTTTTGAGCCCTGATGGAGTACATTCATTTTTATATGTGAAAACAGCACTAAAAGTATCATTTTTATAAACAGGTAGTGAATAATATACATTTGTTAATCAGGGTAGAGTAGCAGGTCCAAATATGAGGTGTCAGTGTAGTACAGATGTGAAATCCCTTAAATGAAAACATCATAACTAAAAAATCTCATGTTAAACAACCAAAATAATAAGTTATGGCATATTCTAAGTATTAATTTTCAATATAATATATCAAAACCAACCAATCTAAATTATATAAACTATATTTATGACTCCTTTAGGAAATTTATAAACATCAATACAGATATAAAATTGTGGATACAATTACTAATACAATTCACTTCTACAAAAAACTTCACTAACAAGATGCATAAAAACATTTCATCAATTGGGAGACAAAAAAAAATCATTTGTTGGCAACACTGTATAAACAACCAGAAAGTATTAGATTTCCAACATATATTAAATTCATATGGTGTTACAAACAATGACTGGCTAGTACTGCAAAGTGTAATATCACATGCACAAGATCTGTGTAGAATAATCTACAACTCCTCGTTTAAAGCAAGTTCCAAAACAACAAAACTAATGTTTGAAATTGTTTACAACAATTACAACTGGACAAATATAACTTCAAAATTTTACAGAATTTTAATGAATTACAAAGTTAAAAAGTCATCAAAACTACTGGAATTTCATTACAAAAGGCCACAAAATAAACTTATCAATGGAAAGTAAAACTAACTTATTGTACTCTATAAAATTAACTTCTCATTCACACTTTTGGAAAATATATATGTGGAAGTTTCTGCACAGACCATTTCCTACTAATAACAAACTAGCCGAGTTTATCTCTACCAAGGGAGTTATATGTTGGAGGCGTTTACAAAAATGTGAAGCAAACTGGATATATAGGTTACACAACTGTATATAACTAAAACAATATTGGGTAGAAAGAAGTACATTTCTTCAAGATACATTTACAGACACATTTATATTAACAAAATCTCTAATATTGTTAAATGTTAATGAAAAATTGAAATGAACAAAAAAGATTTATACCTACTATGAACTGTGTTAGCTGTGGCAAGGAAATGCATTACAAGAAAATTACAATTGTCATCTGAGCCAACAATTAAAGAATTTTTATGTCTCTTGAAAGAAACAGCATTGGTGGAAACAAAAACCATGGAACTGAGAATTGCTCCAAAAGTTCAGAGTAATAATCTCTGGAATAAGATACTATCTCTAATTGACAATATAAATCTGATCTCGGTAGTCTCTTAAAGACAAGGAAAAAAAGAAGAAGAAATCTGTTTACATTCTATGCATAATCTTCACAGTTTGATTGTTTTTATAATTCAATTTTATTCAGGCCAAATCTATATAATGTACATAGTTTATTATAGTTTATCACTTATGTTTCAATTGTTATTTATAATGGATTATTTTTACTATGGTAAAACTAATAAAAATTTTCAAACAGATGTGAAGCCCCCATATAAACACACGTGTCCCATACGGTATATCCACAAAACAATATAGTGTAATGAAAGCACATAGGGGGGTGTTATGGAAGGGAAACATACATATCATAAGATCTCATTAAGAACGAATCAACCCCACAATCCTGATAGTCCATAAAATGAAAGCTGAACAATGCTAAATTGTGCTCAGTAATGCTTAGCCAGAGTAAGGATTGCTTAAATTTGTATGCTTAGCAATAATTAGCATAGCTAAGTTGATTTGCACACTGATAAGCAGTGCTTAGCATCTACCCTTTAAGCAATGCTTATCTTTGCTAAGCAGGTTTTCTCGTCATTTAGCTTAGCTCGGCTTATTCAAAACCGTCAAATCACAGCAAAGGGTGGGAAATCCGCCCTAGTTAAACCTCACAGGTGGGAATACAGCCCATAACCAATTGTAGCTCATAACTGCAGGCACTATGGCTTGTGTTGGTGAGGGTGTGCACTTTTGGGTGCAGTGTTGGGGCATTCAGGAGTCCAGGGTCATGGTTGAACTCCTAGTAAAAGAGTATGAAGGGAGACTGCTTCAGGACCAGTACCAGGGCTCCCAATACAAAGCAGAGGCGTGGGACCCTCTTGCATGTGATCTCACCAGTGCCACTGGCATCCCTTGGATGTGTGAGCAGGTCCAGCACCACCACTTTGCTGACTTGAAGCATAGGAAGAGTGAGCTCTTGGACAGTGGGTACAAGATGCATGGGTGAGGAATGTCCCAGATGTGTGTAAGTATCAGTATCAATACGTATTTTCCAAAGTCCAGCATGTGTATGTGATCGATAGGTATGCATATATGTTTCTCTATCTCCTGTACAGCTGTAGATGAGAGGGCCATGAACATGGATGTCCATGACAGCAGGCTGCTAAGGCTGTGTGGTGAGGCTGGTGAGTACAAATCTAGCTTGTAGTATTCAGGACAAATAAATAGAAAGGAGTAGAATGTCACCTGTCAGTATTTAAAATGGGTATGATTTGTACTGAATAAATGAGACATTAGCAGAGTAATAGTGATTTACAGGTTATATATCAATAAAAGTGTCAGTACCTGTCAATAAAAGTCAAAACCCCAGACTGGATGTGTTTACTTTGATATCCGGTGGTATGAATCAAAATGTGTACAGTTTCTGCACAGCAACTATAGCTCTGAAAGCATTAAATAATCAAGGCTCATCTGACAAAGATTGTGGAGTTGTAAAACAGGAAATTAACTATAGGAAATGTTCCATTCACAAAGATCTGATACGTGAATAGTAATGTTGTGTTAACCAGTGTTTTCCAGACTGTGCTATGTCAAAGTAAGAATACACAGTATAAGAACTATCTGCCATGCATGAGTGTCAAAATTACAAGGTCAGATTGTACACCCAAGAGAGAAAACAATCAAGCAAGAGACAGCAGTTTCTCAATAGCTCATTCTGATGAAACACAAGCTTGTTGTGTTGTTTGCACAAACAGGCACTGTTCGAATCCCGAGAATAGTAGTAAGCTGTATGCATAATTTCACCCAGGAATAGTGAATATCTGTAGAAACAGTCAGGTAGTTTTAACAGAAATTTCCTCCACAGGTCTGCCAGGTAAGAAAAGGTATAACTTAACTGTAAGAAGGCTGTACTTATACACTGTGTACAACACCCATTGTCCAACCCCAAGCCTGCAAATGACAGCAAGATAAGTACATACACGAAGTAGTCTCCTCCAAGAAATGTCCCTCAAGTGTCATGCTGTCACAGCTAGTGGTCACTACCTCTAACACCCAGGGTGACCAATAAAAATCAAGGCAGATTATGGCAGTAGTGAACACACACACACACACACACACACACACACACACACACACACACACACACACACACACACACACACACACACATGCACACACACACACACAAACACACACAAACAAACACACACCTCAGCAAGATCTCTAAAGACTTGTAACAATTATTTTAACATAAAACTATTAAACAGAAACAGATAGATGGTGTCACTTTTTTATATTGAAATGTGTGGCAGTTAAGGTCATTAAATATGCTTTGATTATATAATTAAGACTGTTGTTGTGTAATACTAGCAGCTTGAAATATATAATACAAGGCATTTTAGTGTGGGGGAGGGGGTTCTACCACACATTCTCACTGGGATTCATTAAACTCTGTGCAGGAATAGTGCTATTCCTACATGGAGCGGATCGTGCCAGGGCAAGCACAGCAGTGTGCCTTGCATGTTCATGAAGATGCACTGCTGTACAACCTGCACGGGTATGATCCGTGAATGAGTGCAGGGAGCATGTCTGAGCATTGGTCACACAGTAAACATGCCCCCTGCACTCAGAAAGTACTGTATGGCACTTTGAAAAGAAAAACAGAGTCTGCTGACACAGTCAACATACCCCCAACCGAACAGATAGCTGCAGAATGGTGAGATTTGTGTGCTGGCAAAGAGCTGAGGCTCAAAGTCATTAAATAATGACAAACATATGAGTGTAAGACCCCACATCCTCCAAGTAAGTCATGCTAATGCTAAACTTATTAGTCATCAACATCCCAAGTTTGTAAGAGCAATATTTAAAATCTGTCCTCTTTGCCCTCCCACCATGTTAGGCTTCATCCAAATTGTATGCTGTTAGAGGTGGAGAGATATGACTGCTAGCTATGTGCACATTTAGTTAATAAAAATAAAGCAAATAATTATTTTTTTTCTGTCCTCATTAAAGTTTAGGCATAGCTGAGTGGGTGGGAATGTCGTGCAGCTGTGTATATCATAGCTTAAACATCCGAAGGAGCTAAACAGAAATATACAGCCAAAATAGTCAAAGTGAAATAATGTAGTGGTTAGAGCTTTCACTTATTATACAGTCATTCATGTTTTGAGCCCTGATGGAGTACATTCATTTTTATATGTGAAAACAGCACTAAAAGTATCATTTTTATAAACAGGTAGTGAATAATATACATTTGTTAATCAGGGTAGAGCAGCAGGTCCAAATATGAGGTGTCAGTGTAGTACAGATGTGAAATCCCTTAAATGAAAACATCATAACTAAAAAATCTCATGTTAAACAACCAAAATAATAAGTTATGGCATATTCTAAGTATTAATTTTCAATATAATATATCAAAACCAACCAATCTAAATTATATAAACTATATTTATGACTCCTTTAGGAAATTTATAAACATCAATACAGATATAAAATTGTGGATACAATTACTAATACAATTCACTTCTACAAAAAACTTCACTAACAAGATGCATAAAAACATTTCATCAATTGGGAGACAAAAAAAATCATTTGTTGGCAACACTGTATAAACAACCAGAAAGTATTAGATTTCCAACATATATTAAATTCATATGGTGTTACAAACAATGACTGGCTAGTACTGCAAAGTGTAATATCACATGCACAAGATCTGTGTAGAATAATCTACAACTCCTCGTTTAAAGCAAGTTCCAAAACAACAAAACTAATGTTTGAAATTGTTTACAACAATTACAGCTGGACAAATATAACTTCAAAATTTTACAGAATTTTAATGAATTACAAAGTTAAAAAGTCATCAAAACTACTGGAATTTCATTACAAAAGGCCACAAAATAAACTTATCAATGGAAAGTAAAACTAACTTATTGTACTCTATAAAATTAAAATTCTCATTCACACTTTTGGAAAATATATATGTGGAAGTTTCTGCACAGACCATTTCCTACTAATAACAAACTAGCCGAGTTTATCTCTACCAAGGGAGTTATATGTTGGAGGCGTTTACAAAAATGTGAAGCAAACTGGATATATAGGTTACACAACTGTATATAACTAAAACAATATTGGGTAGAAAGAAGTACATTTCTTCAAGATACATTTACAGACACATTTATATTAACAAAATCTCTAATATTGTTAAATGTTAATGAAAAAATTGAAATGAACAAAAAAGATTTATACCTACTATGAACTGTGTTAGCTGTGGCAAGGAAATGCATTACAAGAAAATTAAAATTGTCATCTGAGCCAACAATTAAAGAATTTTTATGTCTCTTGAAAGAAACAGCATTGGTGGAAACAAAAACCATGGAACTGAGAATTGCTCCAAAAGTTCAGAGTAATAATCTCTGGAATAAGATACTATCTCTAATTGACAATATAAATCTGATCTCGGTAGTCTCTTAAAGACAAGGAAAAAAAGAAGAAGAAATCTGTTTACATTCTATGCATAATCTTCACAGTTTGATTGTTTTATAATTCAATTTTATTCAGGCCAAATCTATATAATGTACATAGTTTATTATAGTTTATCACTTATGTTTCAATTGTTATTTATAATGGATTATTTTTACTATGGTAAAACTAATAAAAATTTTCAAACAGATGTGAAGCCCCCATATAAACACACGTGTCCCATACGGTATATCCACAAAACAATATAGTGTAATGAAAGCACATAGGGGGGTGTTATGGAAGGGAAACATACATATCATAAGATCTCATTAAGAACGAATCAACCCCACAATCCTGATAGTCCATAAAATGAAAGCTGAACAATGCTAAATTGTGCTCAGCTATGCTTAGCCAGAGTAAGGATTGCTAAAATTTGTATGCTTAGCAATAATTAGCATAGCTAAGTTGATTTGCACACTGATAAGCAGTGCTTAGCATCTACCCTTTAAGCAATGCTTATCTTTGCTAAGCAGGTTTTCTCGTCATTTAGCTTAGCTCAGCTTATTCAAAACCGTCAAATCACAGCAAAGGGTGGAAAATCCGCCCTAGTTAAACCTCACAGGTGGGAATACAGCCCATAACCAATTGTAGCTCATAACTGCAGGCACTATGGCTTGTGTTGGTGAGGGTGTGCACTTTTGGGTGCAGTGTTGGGGCATTCAGGAGTCCAGGGTCATGGTTGAACTCCTAGTAAAAGAGTATGAAGGGAGACTGCTTCAGGACCAGTACCAGGGCTCCCAATACAAAGCAGAGGCGTGGGACCCTCTTGCATGTGATCTCACCAGTGCCACTGGCATCCCTTGGATGTGTGAGCAGGTCCAGCACCACCACTTTGCTGACTTGAAGCATAGGAAGAGTGAGCTCTTGGACAGTGGGTACAAGATGCATGGGTGAGGAATGTCCCAGATGTGTGTAAGTATCAGTATCAATACGTATTTTCCAAAGTCCAGCCTGTGTATGTGATCGATAGGTATGCATATATGTTTCTCTATCTCCTGTACAGCTGTAGATGAGAGGGCCATGAACATGGATGTCCATGACAGCAGGCTGCTAAGGCTGTGTGGTGAGGCTGGTGAGTACAAATCTAGCTTGTAGTATTCAGGACAAATAAATAGAAAGGAGTAGAATGTCACCTGTCAGTATTTAAAAATGGGTATGATTTGTACTGAATAAATGAGACATTAGCAGAGTAATAGTGATTTACAGGTTATATATCAATAAAAGTGTCAGTACCTGTCAATAAAAGTCAAAACCCCAGACTGGATGTGTTTACTTTGATATCCGGTGGTATGAATCAAAATGTGTACAGTTTCTGCACAGCAACTATAGCTCTGAAAGCATTAAATAATCAAGGCTCATCTGACAAAGATTGTGGAGTTGTAAAACAGGAAATTAACTATAGGAAATGTTCCATTCACAAAGATCTGATACGTGAATAGTAATGTTGTGTTAACCAGTGTTTTCCAGACTGTGCTATGTCAAAGTAAGAATACACAGTATAAGAACTATCTGCCATGCATGAGTGTCAAAATTACAAGGTCAGATTGTACACCCAAGAGAGAAAACAATCAAGCAAGAGACAGCAGTTTCTCAATAGCTCATTCTGATGAAACACAAGCTTGTTGTGTTGTTTGCACAAACAGGCACTGTTCGAATCCCGAGAATAGTAGTAAGCTGTATGCATAATTTCACCCAGGAATAGTGAATATCTGTAGAAACAGTCAGGTAGTTTTAACAGAAATTTCCTCCACAGGTCTGCCAGGTAAGAAAAGGTATAACTTAACTGTAAGAAGGCTGTACTTATACACTGTGTACAACACCCATTGTCCAACCCCAAGCCTGCAAATGACAGCAAGATAAGTACATACACGAAGTAGTCTCCTCCAAGAAATGTCCCTCAAGTGTCATGCTGTCACAGCTAGTGGTCACTACCTCTAACACCCAGGGTGACCAATAAAAATCAAGGCAGATTATGGCAGTAGTGAACACACACACACACACACACACACACACACACACACACACACACACACACACACACACACACACACACACACACACACACATGCACACACATGCACACACACCTCAGCAAGATCTCTAAAGACTTGTAACAATTATTTTAACATAAAACTATTAAACAGAAACAGATAGATGGTGTCACTTTTTTATATTGAAATGTGTGGCAGTTAAGGTCATTAAATATGCTTTGATTATATAATTAAGACTGTTGTTGTGTAATACTAGCAGCTTGAAATATATAATACAAGGCATTTTAGTGTGGGGGAGGGGGTTCTACCACACATTCTCACTGGGATTCATTAAACTCTGTGCAGGAATAGTGCTATTCCTACATGGAGCGGATCGTGCCAGGGCAAGCACAGCAGTGTGCCTTGCATGTTCATGAAGATGCACTGCTGTACAACCTGCACGGGTATGATCCGTGAATGAGTGCAGGGAGCATGTCTGAGCATTGGTCACACAGTAAACATGCCCCCTGCACTCAGAAAGTACTGTATGGCACTTTGAAAAGAAAACAGAGTCTGCTGACACAGTCAACATACCCCAACAGAACAGATATCTGCAGAATGGTGAGATTTGTGTCCTGGCAAAGAGCTGAGGCTCAAAGTCATTAAATAATGACAAACATATGAGTGTAAGACCCCACATCCTCCAAGTAAGTCATGCTAATGCTAAACTTATTAGTCATCAACATCCCAAGTTTGTAAGAGCAATATTTAAAATCTGTCCTCTTTGCCCTCCCACCATGTTAGGCTTCGTCCAAATTGTATGCTGTTAGAGGTGGAGAGATATGACTGCTAGCTATGTGCACATTTAGTTAATAAAAATAAAGCAAATAATTATTTTTTTTTCTGTCCTCATTAAAGTTTAGGCATAGCTGAGTGGGTGGGCATGTCGTGCAGCTGTGTATAGCATAGCTTAAACATCCGAAGGAGCTAAACAGAAATATACAGCCAAAATAGTCAAAGTGAAATAATGTAGTGGTTAGAGCTTTCACTTATTATACAGTCATTCATGGTTTGAGCCCTGATGGAGTACATTCATTTTTATATGTGAAAACAGCATTATAAGTATCATTTTTATAAATAGGTAGTGAATAATATACATTTGTTAATCAGGGTAGAGTAGCAGGTCCAAATATGAGGTGTCAGTGTAGTACAGATGTGAAATCCCTTAAATGAAAACATCATAACTAAAGATCTCATGTTAAACAACCAACATAATAAGTTATGGCATATTCTAAGTATTAATTTTCAATATAATATATCAAAACCAACCAATCTAAATTATATAAACTATATTTATGACTCCTTTAGGAAATTTATAAACATCAATACAGATATAAAATTGTGGATACAATTACTAATACAATTCATTTCTACAAAAAACTTCACTAACAAGATGCATAAAAACATTTCATCAATTGGGAGACAAAAAAAAATCATTTGGTGGCAACACTGTATAAACAACCAGAAAGTATTACATTTCCAACATATATTAAATACATATGGTGTTACAAACAATGACTGTCTAGTACTGCAAAGTGTAATATCACATGCACAAGATCTGTGTAGAATAATCCACAACTCCTCGTTTAAAGCAAGTTCCAAAACAACAAAACTAATGTTTGAAATTGTTTACAACAATTACAACTGGACAAATATAACTTCAAAATTTTACAGAATTTTAATGAATTACAAAGTTAAAAGTCATCAAAACTACTGGAATTTCATTACAAAAGGCCACAAAATAAACTTATCAATGGAAAGTAAAACTAACTTATTGTACTCTATAAAATTAAAATTCTCATTCACACTTTTGGAAAATATATATGTGGAAGTTTCTGCACAGACCATTTCCTACTAATAACAAACTAGCCGAGTTTATCTCTACCAAGGGAGTTATATGTTGGAGGCGTTTACAAAAATGTGAAGCAAACTGGATATATAGGTTACACAACTGTATATAACTAAAACAATATTGGGTAGAAAGAAGTACATTTCTTCAAGATACATTTACAGACACATTTATATTAACAAAATCTCTAATATTGTTAAATGTTAATGAAAAAATTGAAATGAACAAAAAAGATTTATACCTACTATGAACTGTGTTAGCTGTGGCAAGGAAATGCATTACAAGAAAATTAAAATTGTCATCTGAGCCAACAATTAAAGAATTTTATGTCTCTTGAAAGAAACAGCATTGGTGGAAACAAAAACCATGGAACTGAGAATTGCTCCAAAAGTTCAGAGTAATAATCTCTGGAATAAGATACTATCTCTAATTGACAATATAAATCTGATCTCGGTAGTCTCTTAAAGACAAGGAAAAAAAGAAGAAGAAATCTGTTTACATTCTATGCATAATCTTCACAGTTTGATTGTTTTATAATTCAATTTTATTCAGGCCAAATCTATATAATGTACATAGTTTATTATAGTTTATCACTTATGTTTCAATTGTTATTTATAATGGATTATTTTTACTATGGTAAAACTAATAAAATTTTCAAACAGATGTGAAGCCCCATATAAACACACACGTGTCCCATACGGTATATCCACAAAACAATATAGTGTAATGAAAGCACATAGGGGGGTGTTATGGAAGGGAAACATACATATCATAAGATCTCATTAAGAACGAATCAACCCCACAATCCTGATAGTCCATAAAATGAAAGCTGAACAATGCTAAATTGTGCTCAGCTATGCTTAGCCAGAGTAAGGATTGCTTAAATTTGTATGCTTAGCAATAATTAGCATAGCTAAGTTGATTTGCACACTGATAAGCAGTGCTTAGCATCTACCCTTTAAGCGATGCTTATCTTTGCTAAGCAGGTTTTCTCGTCATTTAGCTTAGCTCAGCTTATTCAAAACCGTCAAATCACAGCAAAGGGTGGGAAATCCGCCCTAGTTAAACCTCACAGGTGGGAATACAGCCCATAACCAATTGTAGCTCATAACTGCAGGCACTATGGCTTGTGTTGGTGAGGGTGTGCACTTTGGGTGCAGTGTTGGGGCATTCAGGAGTCCAGGGTCATGGTTGAACTCCTAGTAAAAGAGTATGAAGGGAGACTGCTTCAGGACCAGTACCAGGGCTCCCAATACAAAGCAGAGGCGTGGGACCCTCTTGCATGTGATCTCACCAGTGCCACTGGCATCCCTTGGATGTGTGAGCAGGTCCAGCACCACCACTTTGCTGACTTGAAGCATAGGAAGAGTGAGCTCTTGGACAGTGGGTACAAGATGCATGGGTGAGGAATGTCCCAGATGTGTGTAAGTATCAGTATCAATACGTATTTTCCAAAGTCCAGCCTGTGTATGTGATCGATAGGTATGCATAAATGTTTCTCTATCTCCTGTACAGCTGTAGATGAGAGGGCCATGAACATGGATGTCCATGACAGCAGGCTGCTAAGGCTGTGTGGTGAGGCTGGTGAGTACAAATCTAGCTTGTAGTATTCAGGACAAATAAATAGAAAGGAGTAGAATGTCACCTGTCAGTATTTAAAATGGGTATGATTTGTACTGAATAAATGAGACATTAGCAGAGTAATAGTGATTTACAGGTTATATATCAATAAAAGTGTCAGTACCTGTCAATAAAAGTCAAAACCCCAGACTGGATGTGTTTACTTTGATATCCGTGGTATGAATCAAAATGTGTACAGTTTCTGCACAGCAACTATAGCTCTGAAAGCATTAAATAATCAAGGCTCATCTGACAAAGATTGTGGAGTTGTAAAACAGGAAATTAACTATAGGAAATGTTCCATTCACAAAGATCTGATACGTGAATAGTAATGTTGTGTTAACCAGTGTTTTCCAGACTGTACTATGTCAAAGTAAGAATACACAGTATAAGAACTATCTGCCATGCATGAGTGTCAAAATTACAAGGTCAGATTGTACACCCAAGAGAGAAAACAATCAAGCAAGAGACAGCAGTTTCTCAATAGCTCATTCTGATGAAACACAAGCTTGTTGTGTTGTTTGCACAAACAGGCACTGTTCGAATCCCGAGAATTGTAGTAAGCTGTATGCATAATTTCACCCAGGAATAGTGAATATCTGTAGAAACAGTCAGGTAGTTTTAACAGAAATTTCCTCCACAGGTCTGCCAGGTAAGAAAAGGTATAACTTAACTGTAAGAAGGCTGTACTTATACACTGTGTACAACACCCATTGTCCAACCCCAAGCCTGCAAATGACAGCAAGATAAGTACATACACGAAGTAGTCTCCTCCAAGAAATGTCCCTCAAGTGTCATGCTGTCACAGCTAGTGGTCACTACCTCTAACACCCAGGGTGACCAATAAAAATCAAGGCAGATTATGGCAGTAGTGAACACACACACACACACACACACACACACACACACACACACACACACACACACACACACACACACACACACACATGCACACACCTCAGCAAGATCTCTAAAGACTTGTAACAATTATTTTAACATAAAACTATTAAACAGAAACACAGATAGATGGTGTCACTTTTTTATATTGAAATGTGTGGCAGTTAAGGTCATTAAATATGCTTTGATTATATAATTAAGACTGTTGTTGTGTAATACTAGCAGCTTGAAATATATAATACAAGGCATTTTAGTGTGGGGAGGTCTACACCACACATGGGATTCATTAAACTGTGCAGGAATGTGCAGGAATAGTGCTATTCCTACATGGAGCGGATCGTGTTAAGCACAGCAGTGTGCCTTGCATGTTCATGAAGATGCACTGCTGTACAACCTGCACCTGGTATGATCCGTGAATGAGTGCAGGGAGCATGTCTGAGCATTGGTCACACAGTAAACATGCCCCCTGCACTCAAAAAGTACTGTATGGCACTTTGAAAAGAAAACAGAGTCTGCTGACACAGTCAACATACCCCAACAGAACAGATATCTGCAGAATGGTGAGATTTGTGTCCTGGCAAAGAGCTGAGGCTCAAAGTCATTAAATAATGACAAACATATGAGTGTAAGACCCCACATCCTCCAAGTAAGTCATGCTAATGCTAAACTTATTAGTCATCAACATCCCAAGTTTGTAAGAGCAATATTTAAAATCTGTCCTCTTTGCCCTCCCACCATGTTAGGCTTCGTCCAAATTGTATGCTGTTAGAGGTGGAGAGATATGACTGCTAGCTATGTGCACATTTAGTTAATAAAAATAAAGCAAATAATTATTTTTTTTTCTGTCCTCATTAAAGTTTAGGCATAGCTGAGTGGGTGGGCATGTCGTGCAGCTGTGTATAGCATAGCTTAAACATCCGAAGGAGCTAAACAGAAATATACAGCCAAAATAGTCAAAGTGAAATAATGTAGTGGTTAGAGCTTTCACTTATTATACAGTCATTCATGGTTTGAGCCCTGATGGAGTACATTCATTTTTATATGTGAAAACAGCATTATAAGTATCATTTTTATAAATAGGTAGTGAATAATATACATTTGTTAATCAGGGTAGAGTAGCAGGTCCAAATATGAGGTGTCAGTGTAGTACAGATGTGAAATCCCTTAAATGAAAACATCATAACTAAAAAATCTCATGTTAAACAACCAAAATAATAAGTTATGGCATATTCTAAGTATTAATTTTCAATATAATATATCAAAACCAACCAATCTAAATTATATAAACTATATTTATGACTCCTTTAGGAAATTTATAAACATCAATACAGATATAAAATTGTGGATACAATTACTAATACAATTCACTTCTACAAAAAACTTCACTAACAAGATGCATAAAAACATTTCATCAATTGGGAGACAAAAAAAAATCATTTGGTGGCAACACTGTATAAACAACCAGAAAGTATTACATTTCCAACATATATTCAATACATATGGTGTTACAAACAATGACTGTCTAGTACTGCAAAGTGTAATATCACATGCACAAGATCTGTGTAGAATAATCCACAACTCCTCGTTTAAAGCAAGTTCCAAAACAACAAAACTAATGTTTGAAATTGTTTACAACAATTACAACTGGACAAATATAACTTCAAAATTTTACAGAATTTTAATGAATTACAAAGTTAAAAGTCATCAAAACTACTGGAATTTCATTACAAAAGGCCACAAAATAAACTTATCAATGGAAAGTAAAACTAACTTATTGTACTCTATAAAATTAACTTCTCATTCACACTTTTGGAAAATATATATGTGGAAGTTTCTGCACAGATCATTTCCTACTAATAACAAACTAGCAGTTTATCTCTACCAAGGGAGTTATATGTTGGAGGCGTTTACAAAAATGTGAAGCAAACTGGATATATAGGTTACACAACTGTATATAACTAAAACAATATTGGGTAGAAAGAAGTACATTTCTTCAAGATACATTTACAGACACATTTATATTAACAAAATCTCTAATATTGTTAAATGTTAATGAAAAAATTGAAATGAACAAAAAAGATTTATACCTACTATGAACTGTGTTAGCTGTGGCAAGGAAATGCATTACAAGAAAATTAAAATTGTCATCTGAGCCAACAATTAAAGAATTTTTATGTCTCTTGAAAGAAACAGCATTGGTGGAAACAAAAACCATGGAATTGAGAATTGCTCCAAAAGTTCAGAGTAATAATCTCTGGAATAAGATACTATCTCTAATTGACAATATAAATCTGATCTCGGTAGTCTCTTAAAGACAAGGAAAAAAAGAAGAAATCTGTTTACATTCTATGCATAATCTTCACAGTTTGATTGTTTTATAATTCAATTTTATTCAGGCCAAATCTATATAATGTACATAGTTTATTATAGTTTATCACTTATGTTTCAATTGTTATTTATAATGGATTATTTTTACTATGGTAAAACTAATAAAAATTTTCAAACAGATGTGAAGCCCCCATATAAACACACGTGTCCCATACGGTATATCCACAAAACAATATAGTGTAATGAAAGCACATAGGGGGGTGTTGTGGAAGGGAAACATACATATCATAAGATCTCATTAAGAACGAATCAACCCCACAATCCTGATAGTCCATAAAATGAAAGCTGAACAATGCTAAATTGTGCTCAGCTATGCTTAGCCAGAGTAAGGATTGCTTAAATTTGTATGCTTAGCAATAATTAGCATAGCTAAGTGGATTTGCACACTGATAAGCAGTGCTTAGCATCTACCCTTTAAGCAATGCTTATCTTTGCTAAGCAGGTTTTCTCGTCATTTAGCTTAGCTCAGCTTATTCAAAACCGTCAAATCATAGCAAAGGGTGGGAAATCCGCCCTAGTTGAACCTCACAGGTGGGAATACAGCCCATAACCAATTGTAGCTCATAACTGCAGGCACTATGGCTTGTGTTGGTGAGGGTGTGCACTTTTGGGTGCAGTGTTGGGGCATTCAGGAGTCCAGGGTAGCGGTTGAACTCCTAGTAAAAGAGTATGAAGGGAGACTGCTTCAGGACCAGTACCAGGGCTCCCAATACAAAGCAGAGGCGTGGGACCCTCTTGCATGTGATCTCACCAGTGCCACTGGCATCCCTTGGATGTGTGAGCAGGTCCAGCACCACCACTTTGCTGACTTGAAGCATAGGAAGAGTGAGCTCTTGGACAGTGGGTACAAGATGCATGTGTGAGGAATGTCCCAGATGTGTGTAAGTATCAGTATCAATACGTATTTTCCAAAGTCCAGCCTGTGTATGTGATCGATAGGTATGCATAAATGTTTCTCTATCTCCTGTACAGCTGTAGATGAGAGGGCCATGAACATGGATGTCCATGACAGCAGGCTGCTAAGGCTGTGTGGTGAGGCTGGTGAGTACAACTCTAGCTTGTAGTATTCAGGACAAATAAATAGAAAGGAGTAGAATGTCACCTGTCAGTATTTAAAAATGGGTATGATTTGTACTGAATAAATGAGACATTAGCAGAGTAATAGTGATTTACAGGTTATATATCAATAAAAGTGTCAGTACCTGTCAATAAAAGTCAAAACCCCAGACTGGATGTGTTTACTTTGGTATCCGGTGGTATGAATCAAAATGTGTACAGTTTCTGCACAGCAACTATAGCTCTGAAAGCATTAAATAATCAAGGCTCATCTGTCAAAGATTGTGGAGTTGTAAAACAGGAAATTAACTATAGGAAATGTTCCATGCACAAAGATCTGATACGTGAATAGTAATGTTGTGTTAACCAGTGTTTTCCAGACTGTGCTATGTCAAAGTAAGAATACACAGTATAAGAACTATCTGCCATGCATGAGTGTCAAAATTACAAGGTCAGATTGTACACCCAAGAGAGAAAACAATCAAGCAAGAGACAGCAGTTTCTCAATAGCTCATTCTGATAAAACACAAGCTTGTTGTGTTGTTTGCACAAACAGGCACTGTTCGAATCCCGAGAATAGTAGTAAGCTGTTTGCATAATTTCACCCAGGAATAGTGAATATCTGTAGAAACAGTCAGGTAGTTTTAACAGAAATTTCCTCCACAGGTCTGCCGGGTAAGAAAAGGTATAACTTAACTGTAAGAAGGCTGTACTTATACACTGTGTACAACACCCATTGTCCAACCCCAAGCCTGCAAATGACAGCAAGTTAAGTACATACACCAAGTTGTCTCCTCCAAGAAATGTCCCTCAAGTGTCATGCTGTCACAGCTAGTGGTCACTACCTCTAACATCCAGGGTGACCAATAAAAATCAAGGCAGATTATGGCAGTAGTGAACACACACACACACACACACACACACACACACACACACACACACACACACACACACACACACACACACACACACTATGAGTGCACATATGTAACCTTGACTATGTGAATATGGGTAGAAACAGTCAGGTCGTGTTAACAGAAATTTCTTTAACAGGTCTGCCATGTAAGGAAAGGTATATCTTAGCTGTAAGAAGGATGTACTTATACACTGTGTACAAACCTCTCTGTCCAACCCCAAGGCTACAAATGACAGCAAGATAAGTGCATACACCAAGTAGTCTTCTCCAAGAAATGTCCCTCAAGTGTCATACTGTCACAGCTAGTGGCCACTGCCGCCAACATCCAGGGTGACTGATAGAAATAAAGGCAGAGTATGGCAGTAGCAGATACACACATACAGTATGAGTGCACACATGTAAACCTGACTATGTGAATATGGGTAGAATCAGTCAGGTAGTGTTAATATAAATGTCCTCCACAGATCTGCCAGGTAAGAAAAGGTATAAATCAGCTGTAAGAAGGCTGAACTTATACACTGTGTACAAACATTCCACTGCCCAACCCAAGGCCATAGGTCAATGTAAAGTGAGATAACACCTGAACAGTAATGATTAGAGCAATGATCATTAAAGTTGTGAGTAAGTGAAGCCTATACAGATGTTAATTATAAGTTCATTGGTTAGTACTAGGTTAACTGCCCTTGTGGGCTATTTTAAGCCTAGCCAATTATCCCATGTGAGAATCAAACCCTGCACCTTGTGTCTGTAACGTAAACACATTAACCATTGTGCCAACCTCCCCACTCAATCCCCCACCCTATCTGCACCAATAATCTAAACACATAAATCAAAGGATATGTTTTTTACCAAACCTACTGTTGGGATATGTGTCCTATTGTTCTACAAATATTTAAACATTTGACTAGTAATGTTCCCTGTTCAAATACTATAATTGGGGGCCTGTTGCTATCAATGTAACCCGCATGCCGTTATAATGCCCACTGTGGTTCCATATATGTATGTGTTCTGTTTGCTATGCAACTGTTCCAGATCTGTTGTTTTGGGTTAATTGGAACACCCATGTATGCTGTTATAACTAATCCTGGAATGTGTTTTTCATGACTAACCAACATATGTTATAAAACCGCAACACCATAGCATGTCTGGGAAGGCCGATCCAAGTGGATCCGCCTGTCCCGCTTCAAGTGGCCATGGCACCTGGCCCCAGCATGTCTGGGACCCAACCTGGGACCTCCTCGACTGTTGGTCCTGCACCACCTTTGGGTGGAACCACCTCAGGGGATAGGGCCTGTTCCCCCCCATGGAAGCGGGCATGGACAGGACACCATCACCTGAAGTCAGGCCCAGGGATTGGTGCATAGCAAGCTTTGAAAGGAATTCAGAGATCAGCTACGCCAGCTTAAGGGCCATGTGGAGCATCTTGAGAGTCGGTCTGCTCCTCCTGCTCAGCCCCCAGCACAGCCACCTTTGGAGCCATGAAGGTGCAGTGGTGACTAACAATGGGTTGGGACCTCAGTCCCATTGTATCTATTTGGGGGCTCATGGGCATCCGATTCCCAACCACCCTTGTCGTCCAAGGTGTTTCCCCCCACCATGTGTCATATACCACTCCTGTCTGCAGTCTTGTCTGTCTTGTCAGTCTTCCTACCCAACCTACCTCCCCAAATATACCTACTATCTTTCCCCAACATCCCACTCTCACCTTATAAAAAAAAAAAAAAAAAAAAAAAAAAAAAAAAAAAAAAAATGGTCAATCTGTTCCCACAAAAAATGTTACCTCATACATAGCTGTCCATTTTGCACACATGTCCACTGGACACATGTAATCTTGTCTAATTGGCTTAACAACACATTACTGTTGTCCTCACCCCTCTCTCAGGGGTTTGAGTGTCCAAATTCACCTCCAAAATCTGTACAAATGTACAGCTGTTGCTGTATCAGAAATGGACAACTATGGACCTTTCCTACAACCTGCCCTGCACATCCCGAGATATATTTCATACTGTTTTTCCTTCTGTGTGCCCCCTTTTTCACCACTTTCCTATCACCCCTTTTTTCTTTTCTTTTAAAGAGATTAGCAGGGGGGTAAGTGGGAGTAAGCTGCAGTAAGCAGCAGTAAGCAGGAATAAGCGAGTTTGCATGAAGCTAAGCGATGCTTACACAGATTAAGCAGTTTCCCGTTTAACTGTGTGTTGGCATCGGTTACCATTGTGCAAACCTGCAGAAACCTGCTTAAAACTGCCTTAATCACCCTGTCTCTATCATCCACTGTTCTGCCCAACAACAAAAAAGTCAGCCCTGCAAGTATTGAACCCAGGACCCTATACACCCTAGTCAGAACAATTTACCACAACAACATCTGAGCTGCAATAATGAATGCTGCTTTTTCAAATATATCATTCAGTACAGGTATAGAATAGTAGGGAGCAAATACTGTGGAATCAGTCATGTTTAGTATAAATATGGATGTGTATGGTGATAGATGAACATTACAAAGTATATACATCAGATATATGGAGCTATACATATAAAACAAATATGTATAGAATATATACATATATATTGTTATATAAATATATGTATAGATATCAAAAAAGGAATATATATATATATATATATATATATATATATATATATATATATATGTATATATATATATATATATATATATATATATATATATATATATATATATATATATATGACCATAACATGTAGTGGAGTCATACCCAGCACCATACCTCTACCCCTCTTAGTGCAATAATTCTGGACAAAGGCTGTCAAAATGGGGGGACAATCATGTCAGCATACATGTTCAGAAGGATGTGAGTTCTGAAACTGAAATGTATGTCATCATTTACTGACAAAAATCCTGACATCATCACAGTGACATCACAGTGATTTACCACAGAAATGAAAATAATGATTCTGTGGAACAGAACATACATGTGAGCATTAATCCTGGACAGTCTGAGATAATCTGGCCAGTAGAGAGGTATGGTCAGGACCCCTTAGTGCTACAAATCTGGACCAAACCTGACCGGGGTGGGGGGGGGGTAAAGCCATGAAACTGGGAGCATATCCCAAATAATGGAGTAGATAAGATGACCCAGTTGATGCAGTAACACCCTGCTGTCTGTTGTACCATATATTGACTGGAATATCCCAAGTCCAAAACCCAATTACTTCCCACTAGTTACTGACATAAATCTTTTCACATAATCCCACTGATGTGTCAGACATACACAACACGTATGGAGGCCAGGCCACAGTACATCTGATAAATATCAGGACGTAACATCACAGTAGGGAAACTACACTGAGCTGCTAGGCATGTCACCAAGTACTGTCTAAACTACAGGCAGACTGACACAACACAAACTCAGTTTTGCTATGGGGGGATACACATTTAATTGCAAACATATCAGGCACTACAGGGATGTAACAGTGTGAAAGTGCATACCCAGAACCAATCTCACCACATTCACAGTGACATACTAGTAAGCCACAGGAAAAGTAGAGTATATGGACTGTGTGAACAAAATCATCAACATGTTTGCCACTCACACACTACCTCTACATATACTGGCCCAATTCACAGTGTTTTCTGACACCTGACTGTAATATGGGACATGTCTCAGTCTGACACCTGACTGTGGTATGGGACATGTTTCAGTCTGACACCTGACTGTGGTATGGGACATGTGTCAGTCTGACACCTGACTGTGGTATGGGACATTTCTCAGTCTGACACCTGACTGTGGTATGGGACATGTCTCAGTCTGACGCCTGACTGTGGTATGGGACATGTGTAGTCTGACACCTGACTGTGGTATGGGACATTTCTCAGTCTGACACCTGACTGTGGTATGGGACATGTCTCAGTCTGACGCCTGACTATGGTATGGGATATGTGTAGTCTGACGCCTGATTGTGGTATGGGACATGTCTCAGTCTGCCCTTACAAACATATACAGCTGATAGAGAAACAGAAGCTAGAGCAGCATGCAAAGTCAGATAGAAAAGGACCCTCAACACTTAATCTGCCCCCCCCCCTCACCACAGGCCAAATAACACATTCACAATACACTGCTGCACATTCCTGACAGTCTGTCAACAATTGCCAGAAATGCACAGTCCTTTCAACTGTACAGAGTCCCACAGAACATCCAGGCTTTGTCCTCATATTTAAGGCCTTCTACACGTAACATGTCTGGCAGTCTGATACATCAATGGTATGATATCTGGAATGAAGTCACTATATAATGATATACTATACCTATACACCTTTTACAGCATGACATCTGGACAAAGCCTGACATACTTGGGGCCAGACGCCCAAACACAGTGGCATTATTGGCATATTGTTGTCAAAAACTGAGAAAGTTGCTGGTGTAACAGGGTTGTTGTACCATTATAACCAACTTACCATTGCCTATAAAACCCTCTTCCAACCAACTAAAACTCCAATACTATCAAACCTTTTTACCCCATACAAAAACCTTCATACATTACACTCATCCAAGAAATTGCTAGTATCCACAAGCATATCCAACAATATCTCTGGTGACTCTCTGTTCTCTAATGCTGTTGGAAAATACTGGAACCAACTTCCAAATTAACTAACATCACAGTCCTCTTTAACACTATTTAAACAAAAATTGAAACTTTACCTTAAAACATGCTGGTTATGCCCCTGTACAAACCCAGACTAATCATAAATGACATTGCTATCATCAACACTGCTGACCCAGTATTTCTCAACCATTACTTTTACTTTCATGGACTAATCCATACCTGTTCCTTACTCTATATAAAAATATATATATATATATTTTCTTCCTTGAGAATAGAGTTTCTAGCAAATTTATATAATGTTCTGTAATAATGTTTTGTATTCAATGATTGAAATGTTATGTAATAATCTGCTATTACTTTTTTGTACATGCATTTTTATGTTAACCATTTTATGTTTATCATTTTATTAATCTTTTCAACTGGAGCTTAACTCCCCGGGCCTCTGCTGAAAATGGATATGCATCCAATTAGACTAGCCTGGTCAACAAATGTAAAATAAAATAAAATAAAAATAAATCTGTTCAGAGGGATATGAAGTCAGAAACACACATGGATGTTACCATTTACTGACTGCAATCCTCAGAGTATGCTACTGAATTTCCCAGGTCAGAAAATGTTGGAGTAACACACCAAATATAAGAGTCCAAACTCTAGCCAGTCTGTGGATAGGCCTACAGTTGAGAGTTATGTGAACCACATAACACTATCAGACTTAAATTAATGCAGAGCAGCAATACTTACATTCTGTCCTCATGTCTGGAACATTCTCCCCCAGTTTGTTGTAAGAAGTATTCCCAACTACACTCTGTGATGCTATTCATCACACACCTCCATGAAGTACTCCTCCCAGGCAAGAAAAAAGGGCAATGCCCACATGTACATATCCTGTAGAAATTCTACAGATTACCCTGCCACTCCTGGCTACCTCATACAATACCACAACTCCTCTCTAGGCATCCTGTCATATGCTGTCTCTAAGTCCACAAAGACGCAAAGCAGCTACGTCCAGTCTTTTCTGCATGTCCCCATCAACACTCTCACAGCAAACATCGCATCTGTACTGCTCTTTCCTGGCATGAAACCATACTGCTGATCAGTAATCCTCACCACCCTTCTTAACCGAGCTTCCACCACCCTTTACCATGACCTCATGCTGTGACTGATCAGTGTTATCCCTCTGTAGTTACTACAGCTCTGCACACCACCCTTTACCATGACCTCATGCTGTGACTGATCAGTGTTATCCCTCTGTAGTTACTACAGCTCTGCACAACACCCTTTACCATTACCTCATGCTGTGACTGATCAGTGTTATCCCTCTGTAGTTACTACAGCTCTGCACACCACCCTTTACCATTACCTCATGCTATGACTGATCAGTGTTATCCCTCTGTAGTTACTACAGCTCTGCACACCACCCTTTACAATGACCTCATGCTGTGACTGATCGGTGTTATCCCTCTGTAGTTACTACAGCTCTGCACACCACCCTTTACCATTACCTCATGCTGTGACTGATCAGTGTTATCCCTCTGTAGTTACTACGGCTCTGCACACCACCCTTTACCATTACCTCATGCTGTGACTGATCAGTGTTATCCCTCTGTAGTTACTATAGCTCTGCACACCACCCTTTACCATGACCTCATGCTGTGACTGATCAGTGTTATCCCTCTGTAGTTACTACAGCTCTGCACACCACCCTTTACAATGACCTCATGCTGTGACTGATCAGTGTTATCCCTCTGTAGTTACTACAGCTCTGCACACCACCCTTTACCAAGACCTCATGCTGTGACTGATCAGTGTTATCCCTCTGTAGTTACTACAGCTCTGCACACCACCCTTTACCATGACCTCATGCTGTGACTGATCAGTGTTATCCCTCTGTAGTTACTACAGCTCTACACACCACCCTTTACCATGACCTCATGCTGTGACTGATCAGTGTTATCCCTCTGTAGTTACTACAGCTCTGCACACCACCCTTTACCATTACCTCATGCTGTGACTGATCCCTCTGTAGTTACTACAGCTCTGCACACCACCCTTTACCATGACCTCATGCTGTGACTGATCAGTGTTATCCCTCTGTAGTTACTACAGCTCTGCACACCACCCTTTACCATGACCTCATGCTGTGACTGATCAGTGTTATCCCTCTGTAGTTACTACAGCTCTGCACACCACCCTTTACATTATCTCATCATGTGACTGATCAGTGTTATCCCTCTGTAGTTACTACAGCTCTGCACACCACCCTTTACCATGACCTCATGCTGTGACTGATCAGTGTTATCCCTCTGTAGTTACTACAGCTCTGCACACCACCCTTTACCATGACCTCATGTTTTGACTGATCAGTGTTATCCCTCTGTAGTTACTACAGCTCTGCACACCACCCTTTACCATTACCTCATGCTGTGACTGATCAGTGTTATCCCTCTGTAGTTACTACAGCTCTGCACACCACCCTTTACCATGACCTCATGCTGTGACTGATCAGTGTTACCCTCTGTAGTTACTACAGCTCTGCACACCACCCTTATTCTCATAATCAGCACCCAAACACATTTCATCCACTCCTCATGCATCCCCTCACTTTCCAAGATTACAATAAACAATACGGTTAAAAAGATCACTACCATTTGTCCTAAACACCTCCATGCTTCCACAGGTATGCCATCTGGACCAATAGCCTTTCCATTCTTTAACCTCTTCATAGCTATCCTTACTTCCCCATTGATAATCTGTTGCACATCCTGATTCACCATACCCACATCATCCAGCCTTCTCACTCTCTCATTCTCTTCATTCAACAGCCCATCAAAGTATTGTTCCCACCTGCTCGACACTCTCTCCTCGTTAATGAGTTCACTTCCACCATTATCCTTTTTCATTCTTATCTGCTGCACTTCCTTCCTAGCTACATGCCTCTGTCAAGCCAATTGGTACAGGTCCTATTCTCCATCCTAGGTGTCCAACCTTACATACAACCCTTCAGATGCTCCATCCTCAGCCTTTGCCACCACTGTATTTGCCATGCACCCCATCTCCCTATACACCTGCCTACTTTCTTCATCTATCTGACAATCCCACCTCTCCTTGGCCAACCTGTTTCTCTGTATACTCCCATGTATTTATTCATGCCACCACCAGGTCACCTTATCCTCCTTCCTCTGTGCAGATGTCAAGCCAAGCCCTGTTCTATGCATCTCCCTTCCTAGCTCAGATGTAGTTACCCAGATATTTGCTAACTCTTCACGCCACCGACTGCCTGTCTTAACTCTTCCCTGAACTCAGCCTCATAATCACCCTTTCTCAGTTTCCACCATTTGACCCATGGTGCTGCCCTAACACTCCTCCCCCTCTTCTTGATCACCAATGTCAACCCACTAACCAACCTTCCATGTTGCCTAACTACGCTTTCTTCTGTCACCACTTTATAGTTACTAATCCCCCTCAAACAGGCCCACCTGCATAGGAGATAATCCACCTGTGTGCATATTTCTCCTCTTATGTAAGTCACCCTATGCCCCTCACTCTTGTAAAACTATGTATTCACCACACCCATGTCCAACCTCTGTTGCAAACTCTACCACCATCTCACCTTCTACATTCCTTTGCTTAACACCATACCTACACATCACTTCTGCATCCCCTTTGTCCCCTTCACCAACATGGGCAATGAAATCTGCTCCAATCACCACTCAGTCACACATGGGTACACTCATCACTACTTCATCCAACCACACCAAAGTACGTTTGTCTTATCCATCACACATGCAATTAGCAGAGTATATGCACTAACAGCTGTCAGCATTACACCATCAATTCCCAGCCTCCTGAACATCACTCTACCTGACACTCTTATCACCTCCACAAACACTCTTGGCATAATGTTCCTTCAGGTTAACCCTACACCAGTTCCCCCTACCATACACACCCTGATAGAACTATTTGTACCCGACTCTGATACACACTGCTGTACACCCCTTCCATTTGGTCTCTGGCACACACAATATATCCACCTTTCCTCTGTCCAGCATATCAGTTAGCTTTGTCCCCATACCAGTCATACTCTCAACATTAACAGTTCCTACACTCACTATCACACACCTAGCCTTTCACCTCTCGACTTGCCATATGAGCATCAGACATCCTCAAGGGTATGTCTGTGAATGCAAAGGCTACTGCACTATAAAATTACATAAGTGTGTTACAGCAATATGAAGAAAGTGTCAATAATTGTGGCCCATAGCCCACCACGTATGTGCATTGTCCTACAGATGTCCTGCCTAACAGGCTGACATGAGTGACTGTCATCACAGTGTGCCATACTGACATAGAACAGAAATTTATAGCAGGTATTACCTGTGTATATGTATGTATGGGTAGGTGTACTGGCTGTCTCATAACAACTGACATGGGATGGAAAACATCAGATGAATAAGCTGTACATGTTGTACACGGGTATAACCTTAGTTTCTGTGCACCCAACAGAGTTACACCTTTACAGCTACTGGTTGTGTCATTGCCCTGACACAGACATGGGTAGTATAATGAGCATGAGTACACAGACATGGGTAGTATAATAAGCATGAGTACACAGACATGGGTAGTATAATAAGTATGAGTACACAGACACGGGTAGTATAATAAGAATGAGTACACAGATATGGGTAGTATAATAAGCATGAGTACACAGACATGGGTAGTATAATAAGCATGAGTAAGCAGAAATGGGTAGTATAATAAGCATGAGTACACAGACACGGGTAGTATAATAAGCACGAGTACACAGACAAGGGTAGTATAATAAGCATGAGTACACACACATGGGAAGTATAATAAGCATGAGTACACAGAAATGGGTAGTATAATAAGAATGAGTACACAGACACAGGAGTATAATAAGATTGAGTACACACACATGGGTAGTATAATAAGCATGAGTACACAGACATGGGTAGTATAATAAGCATAAGTACAGAGACACGGGTAGTATAATAAGCATGAGTACACAGACATGGGTAGCATAATAAGCATAAGTACACAGACACGGGTAGTATAATAAGCATGAGTACACAGATATAGGAAGTATAATAAGCATGAGTACACAGACATGGGTAGTATAATAAGCACGAGTACACAGACATGGCTAGTATAATAAGCATGAGTGCCAGAAATGGGTAGTATAATAAGCATGAGTACACAGACACGGGTAGTATAATAAGCATGGGTATACAGACACGGGTAGTATAATAAGCATGAGTACACAGACAAGGGTAGTATAATAAGCATGAGTACACAGATATAGGAAGTATAATAAGCATGAGTACACAGACATATGTAGTATAATAAGCATGAGTACACAGACACGGGAAGTATAAAAAGCATGAGTACATAGACATGGGTAGTATAATAAGCATAAGTACACAGACATGTCTTGTTCAATTCTCAGCTAAAGCATCTTCTGTGTGGCAACTCGGCACAGTAAAATCTACTGCCAATCATTAGCGGACCGGAGTTCCACTGTGGCGACACCTAACTGGGAAAAGCCGAAAGACACAACAACACAGACATGGGTAGTATAATAAGCATGCATACACAGACATGGGTAGTATAATAAGCATGAATACACAGACATGGGTAGTATAATAAGCATGAGTCCACAGACATAGGTAGTATAATAAGCATGAGTACCAGACATGGGTAGTATAATAAGCATGAGTACACAGACATGGGTAGTATAATAAGCATGAGTACGCAGGCACGGGTAGTATAATAAGCATGAGTACACAGATACGGGTAGTATAATAAGCATGAGTACACAGACATGGGTAGTATAATAAGCATGAGTACACAGACATGGGTAGTATAATATGCATGAGTACACAGACACAGGTGGTATAATAAGCATGAGTACACAGACATGGGTAGTATAATAAGCATGAGTACACAGACATGGGTAGTATAATAAGCATGAATATACAGACACGGGTAGTATAATAAGCATGAGTACACAGACATGGGTAATATAATAAGCATGAATATACAGACATGGGTAGTATAATAAGCATGAGTACACAGACACGTGTAGTATAATAAGCACGAGTACACAGACACCGGTAGTATAATAAGCATGAGTACACAGACACGTGTAGTATAATAAGCATGAGTACACAGACATGGGTAGTATAATAAGCATGAGTACACAGACATAGTTAGTATAATAAGCATGAGTACACAGACATGGGTAGTAAAATAAGCATGAGTACACAGACATGGGTAGTATAATAAGCATGAATATACAGACACGGGTAGCATAATAAGCATGAGTACACAAACATTGGTAATATAATAAGCATGAATATACAGACACGGGTAGTATAATAAGCATGAGTACACAGACATGGGTAGTATAATAAGCATGATTACACGGACATGGGTAGCATAATAAGCATGAGTACACTGACACGGGTAGCATAATAAGCATGAGTACACAAACATTGGTAATATAATAAGCATGATTACACAGACATGGGTAGTATAATAAGCATGATTACACGGACATGGGTAGCATAATAAGCATGAGTACACTGACACGGGTAGCATAATAAGCATGAGTACACAAACATTGGTAATATAATAAGCATGAATATACAGACACGGGTAGTATAATAAGCATGAGTACACAGACATGGGTAGTATAATAAGCATGATTACACGGACATGGGTAGCATAATAAGCATGAGTACACTGACACGGGTAGCATAATAAGCATGAGTACACAAACATTGGTAATATAATAAGCATGAATATACAGACACGGGTAGTATAATAAGCATGAGTACACAGACATGGGTAGTATAATAAGCATGAGTACACAGACACGGGTAGTATAATAAGCATGAGTACACAGACATGGGTAATATAATAAGCATGAATATACAGACATGGGTAGTATAATAAGCATGAGTACACAGACACGTGTAGTATAATAAGCACGAGTACACAGACACCGGTAGTATAATAAGCATGAGTACACAGACACGTGTAGTATAATAAGCATGAGTACACAGACATGGGTAGTATAATAAGCATGAGTACACAGACATAGTTAGTATAATAAGCATGAGTACACAGACATGGGTAGTAAAATAAGCATGAGTACACAGACATGGGTAGTATAATAAGCATGAATATACAGACACGGTTAGCATAATAAGCATGAGTACACAAACATTGGTAATATAATAAGCATGAATATACAGACACGGGTAGTATAATAAGCATGAGTACACAGACATGGGTAGTATAATAAGCATGAGTACACAGACATGGGTAGCATAATAAGCACGAGCACACAGACATGGGTAGTATAATAAGCATGAGTACCAGACATGGGTAGTATAATAAGCATGAGTACACAGACACGGGTAGTATAATATGCATGAATACACAGACACGGGTAGTATAATAAGCATGAGTACACAGACACGGGTAGTATAATAAGCATGAGTACACAGACATGAGTAGTATAATAAGCATGAGTACACAGACATGGGTAGTATAATAAACATGAGTACACAGACATGCATAGTAAAATAAGCATGAGTACATAGACATGGGTAGTATAATAAGCATGAGTACACAGACATGGTTATTATAATAAGCACGAGTACACAGACATGGGTAGTATATTAAGCATGAGTACACAGACTCGGGTTGTATAATAATCATGAGTACACAGTCATGGGTAGTATAATAAGCATGAGTACAGAGACATGGGTAGTATAATAAGCATGTGTACACAGACATGGGTAGTAGTATTATAAGCATGAGTACACAGACACCGGTAGTATAATTAGCATGAGTACACAGACACATGTAGTATAATAAGCATGAGTACACAGACATGGATAGTATAATAGGCATGAGTACACAGACATGGGTAGTATAATAAGAATGAGTACACAGACACGGGTGATATAATAAGCATGAGTACACAGACATGGGTAATATAATAAGCATGTGTACACAGACACGGGTAGTATGATAAGCATGAGTACACAGACACGGGTAGTATAATAAGCATGAGTACACAGACACGGGTAGTATAATAAGCCTGAGTACACAGACATGGGTAGTATAATAAGCATGAGTACACAGACATGGGTAGTATAATAAGCATGAGTACACAGACATGGGTAGTATAATATGCATGAGTACACAGACATGGGTAGTATAATAAACATGAGTACACAGACATGGGTAGTATAATAAGCATGAGTACACAGACATGGGTAGTATAATAAGCATGAGTACACAGACACGGGTAGTATAATAATCATGAGTGCACAGATACGGGTTGTATAATAATCATGAGTACACAGACATGGGTAGTATAATAAGCATGAGTACACAGACATGGGTATTATAATAAGCATGAGTACACAGACATTGGTAGTATAATAAGCATGACTACACAGACACCGGTAGTATAATAAGCATGAGTACACAGACACGTGTAGTATAATAAGCATGAGTACACAGACACGGTTAGTATAATAAGCATGAGTACACAGACACGGGTGGTATAATAAGCATGAGTACACAGACACGGGTAGTATAAAAAGCATTTGTACACAGACATGGGTAGTATAATAAGCATTTGCACACAGACACAGGTAGTATAATAAGCATGAGTACACAGACATGGGTAGTATAATAAGCATGAGTACACAGACATGGGTAGTATAATAAGCATGAGTACACAGACATGAGTAGTATAATAAGCATGAGTACACAGACATGGGTAGTACAATAAGCATGAGTATCACATGGAAATTGTAGAGGTGGCCAACTGTGTTCTGACCTTGAGTCCATGCCTACTACAAACAGATATATGACCACCCACTTAGCTGTATGGCCTCAGCAATACCTTACTTGTAAAATCTGTCTCCATCAATGTAGAGAAAACCCCTTTGCTGGACAGCAGCAATGCACAAAGCACATAGTGTGATGCTATATTGGTTGCACAGTGCAAAGTAGGAGCAGG
This sequence comes from Protopterus annectens, assembly GCF_019279795.1. Lineage (NCBI taxonomy): Eukaryota > Metazoa > Chordata > Ceratodontiformes > Protopteridae > Protopterus > Protopterus annectens. Next base: position 714,423,056 of record NC_056749.1, read on the forward strand.
CGCCAAATGGGCAGCATGTCAACCTTTGTCTGTTTGAGCATATTAGGTCAAATCACAGGTGGATTACTGTAAGGCTAGCTATGAGTACAAATTGAACACATCCACTAAGAGCAATCACAAGGCGATCTTCATGTATTTCTACAGTCTCAGAGGTACCAACTCAACCCACCCTGTAATGGTGGTCAATCACAGAACATACACACACACACCATAGCTGCAGCTGACCTGCTGCAGACAGTTTTAGGGCAGACATCACCAACCTGGAACACCATCAGTATAGCTGGATATGCACAGCACACACACCCCTCCCCTAATCATCATGGATCAGGTGCAAACTACCTAATCAAAGTTAACAAAAGCAAGTCCCCTTGGGGCCTGATAACATTCCTGTCTGCAACCTACATGAACCCAGGAATTTGCTTCCAGCTCCATTACACACTGTATGCAAGTAAAGCCTGAGCACCATTGACATCCCATCTGCAAGGAACATGGCCACTGTGATCCCTCTACACAAATGTGAATGATGAATGCTGGTTTATGCAATGCACTGGCCTTCACTGGGGGGAACATGACACATCAGGACTAGGTGTACAATGCATGTTCATACAGTGCTGCCAGGTACAGGGGTATAATATGTTTGTAAATGGTGGCTAATGATAGTCCATATTCATGTGCTGGCTCTGTAAAGAACTCTGGGCAATGTCTGAGGTCCTGTGATGTGTTTCCCTGTGTATCTCTTCCAGGTGCTATGCAGTGGCAACTGCCTTATACTGTTGCGGAGACAGCAGCCATCACAGAAGCTGTAATCTTAAACTATGCCATCATTTTTGGACATAGCCGGCAAGGTAGTAGTGAACTGCCCTGTTGGATGAGATTGTCCACAGAGTGAACACATTGGGCCACCATGGATGCACATATGATCAGGTCAGGCATAGAGCAACTGACCTGATTCATCATGTCTGGCAAAGAGCTGCTGCTGTAATGAGGAACTGTATTGCTACCAGTGGGGGTCCAGCCACACAGGCCCCACTTACGGTGACAGAGAAGCTCCTTGCCAAGCTTGAGGTAGCCCCACACAAACTCAAACATGGGAAACAGCAGTTGTGTAGTTGGGTGGCACCCAGGCAACAGGCGGGGAGCATCCAGGTAAGGCCAAAGTGCACATCAATGTAATGAGGTAGCTGTAATGAGGTAGCATTTAAACTGTCTTCTACAGAGTCTCTAGATGCATATGTTAGTGCAAAATGGATTAGTCGGTGGGGTTAAGTAATGCACAAAAGTGCACATCTATCGTGAAGGACAGCAAATTGTGTAATATCATAGTGTGTACTGTACCTGTGCAGAAACGTATCATTCATCTTGTACCAATGCTTAATCTGAATTTACTGACAATACCTCTCCCTCACAACTATATAGGTCCCTCTGGTCTGCACATGGGACAGCAGCCTGAAACCTGTAAGTATGGAGTTTACCTGTTGTGGCTCACCAGTACCTCAGGCATGCTAAAGTTAATGAATGCACACAACTGTTACACTCAGCCATTTGGCAATATCTGCATGTTCATCTGTGGTGGTGTTTACTGCATTGCATCATGGTGGTCATGACAGGGGCCTATTTGCAGGAGATGTCACATATCTGTAGAATACCTCACAACCTGTCATTGCAGGACACCTGGACAAAGACCAACAAAATGGGAGACAAAGGCCCAAAACTAGGCACATATTGTAGAAATTAGTGGTATTCAGTGCATATAAATGATGTACACACCTGTTAGAATGCCAGGTTTGTGTGATATACAAAAATGAGAGCACAATATACAAGTTCAAAACACTACCGACCTTTCATGTGACCTATAACTTGTATAATTCAATTGTAAAGCAAACAAATCTGTTAGGGGAACAATAATGACACATAATAATAGTACAACAACCCAGATGCATATGTGTGCACAGGCTAAAGCTAGTACTGTGTTGAGGCAGTTTCGATATAATTACAGCAGCACATCTTATTGGGTACAGAACAGCCATCAATTACAGAGACTCTTTGATTAACAGCATCTAACAGTCAGCTGTCTTACCAGGATTATCCTAACATATACCCAGTTGCCTGCTACATCAACAGCCATGGTTCACATAGAGGTGATGAAGCTGCTAATGGACCACATGTTTGAGATGTATCAGCCTGGAGAAGGGTACTAAAACATTTCGACAGCATTGCACATACCATGGAACACTGTGCAGACAGTCATCAAAAGGTGGTGAAAATATGGGGCTACAGTGACATTGTGAAGGAGTGGACATCCCACCAAAGTCTATGAGAATACAAGACCAAAACTGGCCAGAGAGGCTGTCAGGTGCCCTACAGCAACATAGAATGAGTAGCAGGAATCTCCAGCAAGTACTGGGTGTGTATTACATGTCACAACAACCTTTCATGATCTCCATATGTCCTGCCTATAGGATAGAGTTGGAACATGGCAAAGTTCTTCACACCAAACAATATCCAGACCTGGCAAAAGTCTGAAAACAATACATCACGTCTCCAAAAAGCAAGTGGAAAAATGTGTTATGGTAATATGGGACCACAGTTGTACTCTTTGGCCACAATTCTGACAGGTGTGTTTAGCTCAATATCACCACTGTACATCACCATAACACCACCTCCACGGTGAGGCATGGTGATGGCAGTGTCCTGATTTGAGGTTGCTGTTCACAAGCTGGAATTAGGGCTGTAGCCAAGTTAGAGGGGATTAAGAACAGTTCCAGACACTGGTCCTGTGTGGCTCCAAAACATTCTGGTGTCTGCCACATAGCTGTGGATGGTGATGAATTCCACCTTTCCACACAACAATGGACCAAACCATACATCCATATCAACAAAAGGATGGCTTCACCAGAACACATGCAACATTCTGCACTGGCTGAGTCAGAGCCCACATCTACGTCCAATAGGATATATGCAGGGTGATCTGAAGAGGGCAGCCGACAGGGGATGCCCTTGCAATCTGACATAGTTGGATGTGTTTTGCAAGGGAGAGTGTGCAAACATTGGCAAGTCAAGATGTACCATGCTGACAGAAACCTTCCCAAGAAAACTGCATGCTGTGATTAAATCAAAAGTTACTTTAACAGAGTATTACTTTAAGGGTGTGCACACTTGTGCAATCAGCATATTGTACCTATTTCAGTTACCAGATATTACCTGTAACTGATGTGTATGTTCTTCAGTTGGATTGCACAGGTTATATGTCATATGAAATGATGGCAATTTTGTGACCTGATTTCCAAGGTCTCATGTGAAATATCACAAAAACCTGGCATGTTAACAGGTGTGTGTACACTTACTATAGCCACTGTAAGCTTGAGAAGTCATTTGAGTAACCAGCTTTGTTTTAAAATACATCTACTGTAGATTATGCAGTATGCACCTCCAATTAGGACATTATTTAGTGGCACAAATCCACAGGCCAATCTAGTAATGTATCAAACAAACACAGGAGTTATGAGGAGCAGACCAAACATATGAGCCACACATGTAGACATTCAGCAAAATCCTGTACAGTTGGGTGGTATGTTCTATAGGAGTTGCCACAGTGCTATACAGGTGAACAGCAATAATTTACATGGCTGTATTGTGTGCTAGGTGAATGGCCATCACTTACTAACACCACTCACGTATCCCAGAGGTGTATATTAGTAGTAACAGTAATTGGAAGAGGTTGCACTGCATGATGCTGAGGGTCCATCCAGAGTGTGTATGTCATTGTCTGACTGTATGTCGTGAATGCCCCCAGTCAGCTAATGTGAGGTCTGTGTAATGCCTTTGAGGCACCTCACCTGTGTGTGTGTGTGTGTGTGTGTGTGTGTGTGTGTGTGTGTGTACAAGCAAACTTTGCAGTGCCAATAGTAATTTATATATGCTGTTTTTCCCTCGCAGGTGGACATGGTGGCTGTGGCCCCTCCCACTCTGATACAGATGTCAGTGTCTCTGCAGAATCTGACCATGATGATACTCATATTGAGGGACAGGTGGGATTATCAGGAGCTGATACTGTGCCATCAGTTGGCATCCAACTATTGTCAACCCCATCCCCGCACACAGTCACAATGCCCACACATACTCCATCACCAGTGGCCAGAGATAATGGACAGTTGGTGGGTGGTGGCATGGAACAGTCTACTGCGGTGACTATGGCAAGTGAGGCTGCAGGCACTAGCCATAGTCAGAGTACTGGTGAGGTCCCACACAGGCAGATGAGCAGGGGTGCTCAGAGCAGCATTGCAGCCCACCATGCCCCTGTTGCAAGTACCATGGCAGCAATCACAAGACGCATGTTTCAGGCTGTCATGGGGGTACAGGTACATAATGAATGTAATACCAGACATAAACGCAGGGTTGTGGATGAGCACATCCCTGGTGTCCATGGCAATATGAACTCACTGCAGCTATCTCTGAGCATACTGGGGGTCATAGATAGATGGTTGGGGGAGACCTTGGCACTCCTTGACCATGGAATATCTGTGCTTGAGTGTTTGGCGGATGCTGGCCAGCAGTCATGTGGCTGTAGGGCAGCACTGCAATCAGCTGAGGGTCTAGGTGGCTGTGCACCACCAAATTACCATGCTGGCAGTACCACCAGCACTACTGAAGGAGGGTGTGCTGTCCACACCATGACGCAGCAGGCCATGGGCACATGCTCCTGGCCAGTCCCAATAGGGACACGGATCCAGCATGCAGCAGTCACTAGCTGGGAGTAGTACTTCATCTGGACACAGCCCTGGTGGTGCTGGTGATACCCTCAGCATGCCCAGTTCCTGAATCTGTCGCCAGAGATGGTGAACTGTACACCCTGCCATGTATGGCCCACAGCTGTCCAAACTACCCCTGCTTAGGATGCCCACACTTGAAGTGACTGTGTGCATACAAACACACACACACAACACCATCAGAAAAGACACCTCCACACACACACACACACACACACACACACACACACACACACACACATACACACACGCACATGAGCACACACACACACACACACACACACACACACACACACACACACACACTACCCCTGCACTGCCCATTTAATGAACACCCCCAAACACACACACATGATGTCAACTGTGTGGCCTGGCTTAGGCTTCTGTCAAACCCACACAACACCCTGTGCATATGATGATACCTGTGCCACATCCATGCCATCAATGCAGGGACATGCTTATATGGGTCTGATGTGCAGGGTGACTTTAGTAGAGTGTAGCTATTTAATGCTGTGTAAGGTGTTGTCATCTGGCATTTATAATGGGTACACATCAGAGTGTGTGCATGTAATTTTTCAGCCATGATGCTTTATTGGTATTACTAACACTAAGTGAATGTGTTCTCACATGCCGTATTCTGTTTGTGTTCCAGGTGTATGTGTGTCAGCAGGATGTGGCCCTGCTGACATCACCAACAAGGGGTATGGCAGTGTAGTAACACATTCATCATTTCATTGTTGGGGTACAGCTGTATTTGCACACATTTCTCAGGTCTGTGTAACAGTACTTGCATGTGCCTCACAGCATTTAGGACTGAGGGGTTGTGTCTCAGTCTCTGGTGGTTGACATCATCTCTAGTATAGTGGACAATGGTAAGTGTGTTGAGTGGAACACACCTCAGATTGCTAATTCCTTCAACACAGAGGATATTGTGTCAAACAAACACAGAGACAATATTCACACACACACACACACACACACACACACACACACACACACACACACACACACACACACACACACACACACACACATGCAAGCACAGGATTACAGTTGCCAGTGCTGTGTTTGGAATCCCTTCACATCAAGTTGTAGTACCACGCAATTATGTGGTTATTGCAGGTGGCACATGTGATGAGTGTTACAAGTACCTGTAAGGTGAATAATATAACGCAGCCTTGTGGGGTATGGCAATGGTGGCTGTACTGGGTATGAGAGTACTCATAATAGTGTTGCATATAAGTCTACATACTCACAACCACTGCTATACACACCAATGCACACACAAACCCCCCCCCACACACACACACACACACACACACACACACAAACCCACACACACACACACACACACACACACACACACACACACACACACACACACACAGACAGACACACACAGACAGACACACACACACACACACACACACACACACACACACACACACACACACACACATATATATGCACTTGCCAGAGCTGACATTAGGAGACCATCCTATCTTGTTATTCATACCATGCTATTCCAAACTGTTGCACAGGGCTTATAGGGCTGAAGAGTGTCTACAGATACTACTATGGTTGATGTGAACAGTGGAACTCATATAGTAGACTTAGGAATGTGTACTGTGTGTACTATGGCATAACATATGAATCCACGCCTATCCAATAGATGTCATTCACACATAAACACACACACACATGATACTCCTTTCTCACACACATTTGCCAGGACTGAGATTAGGACCCCTACCTATCTATTCATTGTTACTACATTGTTATGCATTTATCGCATGCCCCATGGAGGTTACATGGTGACACTTGTGCAAAGGTACTTCTAAGGTGAGGGACATCACCAGACCTTGCAAATTATGACAATTGGTGATGTATTGTGTGAGAGAGGCCAGAAAATACTGTAACCTACACATATACACACTTAAACACAATAATACACACACACACACACACACACACACACACACACACACACACACACACACACACATACATTTGCCAGGACTCATATTAAATCCCCTAGCTATGTGGTTATTGGTATTATAGTATTATGCAATTACCACACACACCACAGAGCTTATAGGTTGGAGAGTGTTCCAAGGTACCTATATAGTGAATAACATCTTCAGCACTTGTAAGGTATGGCAATGGTGGTTGTACTGAGTGAGATTGGCCACCAACTACTTTCACCCACATGTGTACACACTCAGAAACACGTTCAGACACACTAATGCACACACACACACACACACACACACACACACACACACACACACACACACACACACACACACACACACACACCCCACACACACACACATACATTTGACAGTACTGAGATCCATAGGTTCAAAGCCATTTCACACTGAGCTAATCGGAAGAAATCATAGGAAGGGCTCTGAGCCAACTAATCTGTGATATATAACATTAAGTATCCTGTTTTGCTTGTTTCTGTTATTTATACAACTTTTATTGTCTGCATATACTTTGCTAGCTAGTTTCATTGTGTGTGAGGTATTAACTAGAAACATTCTACAATTGTTAAGCATCCGGTTTGGTTTGTTTTTTTTCTGATTTCCTGCTAGGAGTGTATCATATAACTTGTTTACATTTAAAAGCATTCTCTAGAGTCTCCTTGATCCTTTATCTGTTTAAACATTTCTGCAGTTTTTTTTCTACCTAAGTAGTGTTGTTAGTGTAGCATTGTCCATATTCAGGCTTGTGTTTTGGGCCTAGTTGTTTGTTAGTAGATGCTGTGTGTCTGTGCACATGTTTCAGGCCATCATAGCTTAGCTAAAGCCAGTATATCATTTCAGTGAAAGTGAATTGTTTGTGGTCATTGGCTGACTGGGTTTGCCTGGACTTTGCCCTGGAGTAAGCACCTCATTGGTTCTTTCAAACTTTTTTTAACGTTGTTTCAGGTTTCAACGTTGTTACTTAATAAGTTAACTTCTGAGTTTTTCTGCCATTTCACACTGAGCTAATCAGAGGAAGTCAGAGGAAGGGCTCTGAGCCAAATAATCTGTGATATAGAACATTAAGTATCCTGTTTTTGCTTATTTCTGGGTAATTTATAGCACTTTTATTGTCTGAGTATACTTTGCTAGCTAGTTTCATTGTGTGTGAGGTATTAACTAGAAATTTTCTACAATTAAGCATCTGGTTGGGTTTGTTTTTTCTAATTTTTGTTTCCCACCCTCCCTCCCTATTGGTATCCTGTTTTTATAAATTGTGGATTTGCAGTTGTCCGCCCTTACTGTAATTTTGATCTGGGACACTCCTCCCAGTCTAGTGTCATTACCTCATTCTACCTAATCCAGTGAGAACATTTGAGAAGGCCAGCCCAGTTAATTGCGGCTCCTCCTTTCCCCTTTCCACTTTACAAAAAAAATTCTAAGCTTGTTTCCTGCCTTTCCTGTAAGTCGTCTAGTCCAGATACAGATTTTCTGTATCCAGGACTATTTGTAAACTTTTGAGCCCCAAAGCCTTTCTGTATTGAAGGGAAGCCTTCTAGCTTACTTTTGTTTCTTAGAACTAGCTAGTTTTCTAGTTTCAGCACTCAAATCTGTTTCTTTGAGCTCAGCACTTGTTCAGAACGCATTGTAAGCACTAAATAAGCTACAAATTACTATAACATTTAACTTTACTCACTGTCTAGAGGAAAACAGTTTTAGTACTTAATAAATAAGCACCTATCCAAGTTATGTCTAAGGGTCAGCTCCCGGTGCTTTCTCCTGTCTACCTGATGAATCTGGCCATCTTGGAGCAATGCAGCAATTGCCTCATGTACACAGACAACCCTCTCCTCCTACCACTCAACACTACAACCTGTGAGAGCTGCACTTATATAGCTAAACTGGAATCAAAGCTCTTTGCATCCAAGACTAGACTAAACAATCAAAAGGAGGAGGTAAACACTTGTACCACACCACACTCATCACATAGTCCCTCAAAACCTACACCACCAAAACACACACATAGAAACACAAAACACACACCTACATTCGTGGAGGCTCTCAAAAAAAATCTACCAAAGCAACAGGGACCTCCAAAGCAGAAGTGCAAGCAACCTCCATCCCCCAACACAACCCAAATGACACATAGCCCACAAACTCAGTGTGCCACTCAACCAAAGCCCATAAGGCATAACAACATACCCAACACTCTAGTCATAGGTGACTCTATAGTCAGGCACACTGATGTTCCACTAACCAGGCTAAACAAGGAGACAATTACTGTCAGCTGCCTGTCAGGTGCCAGAATCCACCGCATAGCACATGCACTCAGGTCACTCCACAACAAGTACAAATATGACTCTGTCATTGTCCATGTTGGTGTGAATGACCTGAGATGTACCTCCCTGAACTACATGAAAAAAGACATGGAGGAGCTGTCCGATCTTGTAGCCCAGGCAGGTATGACACTGGCCCCAAGTAGCATCCTGCCATCAGTACAAGGACAAAAAGATTGACTTCAACAATTGGCCTAGCATCTGGTGTCATTCTAAGGGGATCCAGTATCTGTCTGCCTGGGATGACATGATCGACAAGCCACGATGCTTTGCCAGAGATGGCCTGCACCTTGGGATTCCGGATACTGGCTAAGGCTCTTGCCACCCCTATAGTGTCTTTTTTAGGCAATATTCAAATGACAAATTCACCACCGTAACAGGTACAAGCAAGCAAAATCTGAGGGTAATACTACTTAATGTTAGATGTCTAAACCTCAAAATGCACTTTGATGCACTCCTTAAAATGGAGAACATTGACATCTGTGCAATTACAGAGACCTAGTTCAAGGCTCCAGGGAGCACCCTTGCATTACCAGGCTATAATTCATCCCACACCTTTCGGCCACCTAACCTGGACCGAAGCACTAAAGGCGGAGGCGTGTCCATATTCATTGAGGATATCCACACCTCCAGGCTAGTTGCTCAACATAATGCATCCGAGCTTATCCAAGTGTAACTAACTCTGGGCAAGATCACAATCCAAATTGTAGCTTGCTACAGATCCCCCACCATGCCCCAGGATTCCCACTCCTCATTTCTTGCTACACTGGAAAATATTAGGGTATAATCTAACACCCTAATAATGGGTGATTTCAACTACCCCACCATTAACTGGGAAAACTACTCATGTACTAACTCTTGTGCTCAACGTTTTCTGGAATTCGTAAATTCCAATGCCTTGGATCAACTTATCTACACCCCCACCAGGGGCAGTAATATCCTAGACCTGGTGATTACCAACATGGACAACTGGTGTTCCACACTAGAGGTCGATTCCTCGGTCAGATCCGACCACAAGCAAATCACCCTAGACATCCACATCCTACCCCCACCCCCCCACCCCCCATTAGGGAAACCACAGTAAAAAATTTCTCCAGACCCAACTTCACGCTTAAGACAGAAGTGGCAAACCTCATGACATCCATGCTGATGAACAACAGAGGTACGACTGCTGAATCCTATACAATTGCACTTTATAAGCACTTACACAAGTGCATGGATCGTGCAATCCCTAACAGAACTAAGATGCTATCCTTCAAAAAAAGGAAGCCAATCTGGTGGTCCCCTGCCATAAACAAACTCTACAACAGAAGAAATAAACTGTTGCAAAAAAAGAGTAAAATCCCATGATTAGAAGAACTTCGTGGTCAGCCTCAGTAAGAAGCTGAGATCCCTCATAAAATCCTCCAAAGCTAGTTATGAAAACAAAATCACCACTGATTCTAAAGACAAACACAAAGCATTCTATAGCTATGTCAAGACTCTCAATGGCAGCACTCACATCTGCTCTGAGTTACAGCACAATTGCACTAAATATACAGAATTAACTTTTATTGCCAACATCCTGGCAGACAGGTTCAGTGCTAACTTTACCCCTCTCTCATCCCGTAAAGGGCCCATCTCTATACTGGAAGAATGCAAAGTTCCTGTAATCATGGCTGCACAGGTAAAAAACACACTCTCTAAAGCCAATAACACAGAATCCATGGGACCGGACAAAATCCCAGGCTGCGTTCTACATGAACTACAGAATGAACTGGCACCCCACCTAAGTACCATGTTCAATCATAGCCTCACCTCAGGCTTTGTGCCCACTGAATGGCACACAGCAATGGTTATCCCACTCCACAAAAGGGGAGCCACCATGGACCCTGGGAACTACTGCCCCATTAGGCTGATGAGCCTGGTCTGCAAGGCTATGGAACATATCATCATGGAACTTATAAACAATGAAATTGGTAATCTCCAATCTCTGGCCCCTACCCAGTTTGGGTTTGTAAAAGGCAGATCATGTCTCCTAAACCTGATTGACTTCTTTGAAGTGGTCTCCAAAGCTGTAGATGAGGGTAAGGTGGTTCACACAGCCTATTTAGATCTCACCATGGCGTTTGACATCATCCCCCACTCTTATATTATAGATAAACTCACTAAACTACGTATAAATCCCTATGTCACAAGATGGGTTGCCAACTGGCTCACAGACAGAACCCACAATGTGAAAGTAGCAGACTCTAAATCCAGTTTCAGACCAGTGACAAGTGGAGTACCACAGGGTTCAGTCTTAGGTTATCTCCTATTTGGTATCTACTTCTCGGAAGTACAGGCTAACACATAAGGTCTTTGGCTAACAAAGTTTGCAGATGAATGCAAACTAGAAGCCATAATCAAAACTCCTAACAATGTGGACATCCTACGAAAGGGCTTCACTGAGACAGATGCCTGATGTCAAAGCCATAGCCTCAAGCTCAATGCCAAAAAGTGTATTTTCATCCCTTTTGGTAAAAACTCTGTACCCATGAACTACCACATAGGTGGTAGTCTAATTAACACCGAAAGTGTGATAAGAGACCTTGGGACACAGGTGGACAGTAGTCTCTCTTTTGATAATTACATCACCACAGTTGTCAGGAAATCCTTCTACATGGCACACCTCATCACAAAAGGGTTCTCATCCAGGAAAAAAGAGGTCATTGTTCCTCTCTACTCATCATTCATTAGACCCATTATAGAGTACAATGCCACTTTTGGTATGTACCTCACAAGACATCTACAACAACTGGAAAGGACACAGAAATACCTCACAAAGAGGATTACCTGCCTCAAACAGATTCCCTACGCAGACCGTCTCAAAAAACTCCAGCTTTACTCTGTCATATATCGCCCACTCAGAGGTGATCTCTGCCTAACATACAAAGCTATGTCAAACCAAGAGCTGTTGGACATGCTCCACTTAAAGAAATCCCAATCCCTCCAAGCTACATGCTCTAGAGACCTAAGCCTTGTCACCACAATAAACAAAACATGCTGGAGGGATAGATTCCTGTCCCAGAGACTTCCCATACTCTGGAACAAACTACCTATCTATATCAAACAAAGCTCCTCATTAGCACTCTTCAAGAAAAATCTTGCCGATTGGATGGGAGATAGGAAATTCACCCCGGGGATTACTTCTGTGGCTCTGCTTGACAGGGGCACAGGAAAATAATTTTCTTGGGTGGCAAAAGCCAGGGTACAGTTTGGCTAGGCTTATAAAGGCCCTAGGGCCAATAGCCTAGTACCTACCAATAAACCTATGAACCTAAGAGTCATAGGTGTGTACGTGGGCAAATGGCCATGGAGGATTTAAAAGGCTAGCCCATGGGAATACACTAGTGCCATGCCACCTGATGATACTCTCCAGTGTGTCTACTGAGTATAGTCACTGGAGTGATCCCCAGGGTGGGTATTCTATTCCCCATGCACTCCTCCTGATTTCTCTTGAAGAGGGCCAGTGATGTGCTCGGCTTGACATGCATGTGGTGTCTTTTCCATAGTGTGGCCAGTCTCTGGGTTGTAAACATGTCCCTCCAGCATGTCCTGTTGATTGTGAGGATGGGGTTGAGGTATCTGGCGCATGTTGTGTAGACAGATTTGTTTCCTCAGATGTAGAATTTCTGACAGAATTGGGTCAGACATGACTACGTATGTCAGCCAGAGATCATACCTAAGTAGCCAATATGAGACAGAGATTCATTGCAGTTGTTGGATTCTGTCCATTTGGGTACGTGTGTAGTAACTAAGATCCTCTTTGTGAGGCCCATTTGCAGTCTCTCCTGTTGTTGCTGGTGTCCAGTGGGGTACATGGCAAATCGACCATAGTACACATTGATTGGCCTACTGAGGGGAGTGTACAGGGAAGCACTGTCCTTTTACTTCCTGGATTCAACACCCTGAGTCAGGAGAAGTGACACATGGAAGGACTTTCAGAAGACAATGGCACTGTGGTGGTCACCATAGGGCTCACTGTCAACCTGTGTTCTCAGTTCTGTTATACCAACATCAGTGTTCAGTGGACTACCATCAATGTATTACTTTATGCGGGGTAATAATAGCACCCACCTTGTAGTCATCTGCAAACATTGTCTGCCAGGGTGCCTTTGTATTGGGCTGGTCCTCAGAGGCGTGGATCCCAAACATGAGGTAACCCAGGTCCACAACCTATGGGACTCTACTTGTGACTGATCAGCAGTCTGACATGGAGTTCGCTGATTTCACACTGTGGGTTCTATCTGTAAGCTGGTTTGCAGGCCATCTACTGATGTAGGGGTGGCTGCCTACCTGAGTGTGTTTGTTTATGATTCCTGAGTGGGCAGTGATATCCAAGGATTAGTTGGGCAGCCCATCTTGTTATCTATTCCATACTGTCACATACTTATTGCACATGGCACAATGCTTATAGGGCTGTAGAGTGTTTACAGGTCCCTCTACAGTGGGTGACAACTGTGGGCCTTGTAATGTGGACACTGGGACATGTACTGGGTGGGCAACAGCAAAAAGTAACAAAACCCACCCCGTAATGGATATGGTTCTTACACAAACACAACTTCCCCACAGAAAGGATACAGTTCTCTCTTTCTTTCTCTCTCACACACACACACACACACACACACACACACACACACACACACACACACACACACACACACACACACACACACACATTTGCCCAGACTGAGATTAGAACACCTAACTATTTATTGCTACTACAGTGTTACACATTTATCACATGCACCAAGGAGCTTATAGCGTGAAGGTTGTCCAAAGGTACTTCTAAGGTGAGAAACATCACCAGCCCTTGTAAAGCATGGCAATGGGTGATGTACTGGGTGAGAGAGGCCACAAAATACTTTATACTACCCATATACACACACACACACACACACACACACACACACACACACACACACACACACACACACACACACTTGCCAGAACTGGGATTAGAACTCCTACCTAACTAGTTATTCATACCATAGTGATACACAGTTATCACATGTGCCACAGAGCTTATGGGGCTTAAGCCTGATGAAATGGACTTCTAAGGTGACTGATATCTGCAGGATTGCTAAAGTAGGGAACAGGAAAGTGTACTGGGTTTGAATGGACCCAAAAGCTTTAACTTGTAAACACACAAAGACACATACACACACACATACACACACACACACACACACACACACACACACACACACACACACACACACACACACACACACACACACACACACACACACACAATTTTACATTTGCCAGGACTGAGATTAGAATTCCTACCTCACTATTTATTTGTACTATAGTGTTACACAGTTATCACACACGCCACAGAGCTTCTGGAGCTGAGGTGTGATGAAAGGGAATTCTAAGATGACTGATATCTGCAGGACTGCTAAAGCAGGGAAAGGGGAGGTGCACTGGGTTTGAATGAACCCATAAGCTTTAACTTCTAAACACATACACACTTTTATGCTTCCCAGGACTGATATTAGTACTCCTACCTAACTAGTTATTTGTACTATAGTTTTCTGCAGTTACCCCATGCACCACAGAGCTTATGGAGCTGAAGCCTGATGAAAGGGACTTCTAAGGTGACTGATATTTGCAGGACTGCTAATGTAGGGAAAGGGGAGTTATACTGGGTTTGAATGGACCCCAAAGCTTTAACTTCTAAACACACACACACACACACACACACACACACACACACACACACACACACACACACACACACACACACACACACTTCTAAACACAAACACATGCACACACACACACACACACACACACTTTTACATTTGCCAGGATTGAGAGTAGAACTCCTATCTAACTAGCTTTTTGTATTATAGTGTTACACAGTTATCACACACGCCACAGAGCTTCTGGGGCTGAGGTGTGATGAAAGGGAATTCTAAGATGACTGATATCTGCAGGACTGCTAAAGTAGGGAAAGTGGATGTGTACTGGGTTTGAATTAACCCAAAAAGCTTTAACTTCTAAACACATACACACTTTTATGCTTTCCAGGACTGATATTAGTACTCCTACCTAACTAGTTATTTGTACTATAGTTTTCTGCAGTTACCCCATGCACCACAGAGCTTATGGGGCTGAAGCCTGATGAATGGGACTTCTAAGGTGACTGATATTTGCAGGACTGCTAATGTAGGGAAAGGGGAATTATACTGGGTTTGAATGGACCCCAAAGCTTTAACTTCTAAACACACACCCACACACACACACACACACACACACACACACACACACACACACACACACACACACACACTTCTAAACACACACACATGCACACACACACACACACACACACACGTTTACATTTGCCAGAATTGAGAGTAGAAATCCTATCGAACTAGCTATTTGTATTATAGTGTTACACAGTTATCACACATGCC
>NC_056749.1:714439076-714474076 GCF_019279795.1 Protopterus annectens
AAATTTGATATAGACTGATATCCGAATGAAGGCATGTACACTTCAAAGAGGCCTGTATGTGCATGGTTGTAATTATGCCTCGAAATGAATTCCTATGTAAGAGTCATTCTTACTGCAAGTAAATACAGTTCAAATGGATGCAGCTGAGTATGATGATGAAAACAGCTTGATTTATGTTACATGCATATTTGAGAAGACATAACAGTCCTAAACACATAGTTGGGATATGTGATGCCTCATCATGATTATGGCAAAAATATTGCGGCCATCACACATATGCAAGTGATTTGTATATGAAATATATTCATTGTTCTGTGTGTGAAAGGTGGACATACATTAGGTTGGGTATATATATATATATATATATATATATATATATATGAAACATTAATTTCATATGCTAAACACCACATTTCTGCTATGCAAGGCTTATTGATACATTACTTGCAAGGAACAGGTTTGATATTATCAGGTGTCTTTACTATTAAAGTCCTATTCAAAATTTTCTAAGAAATATGATTTTACACCCTTTTTAAAAAGTATCAAGTAGCTGGAATCAAACCCTTAATAGGCTGTATTATTTATCAAAGGTCACTGCCTTTTCACCACATGCCCAAGGTATAGCCCTATAGTATATGGAATATCTCCCCTCAGTGCTGTCTAGAATGCTAAATAAAGTACAACATTGCCATGCATGTTTGAGCTACCTAAGGCAGCCAAAACTAATTTTTTTCAGTTTTTGATTTAGGTAGTGCACACTTTTTGCATGCTACTAGTCAGGGAGCAGCTGTAACTTAAAATGGAAAAAAATGAAAAAAAATAAATATTGTGATTTATGGCAAAGTGCTCTGTAAACAGGATTCAGTCAAAGTTTTCTGCACCTTATTTCGGTCGGTTCACCTCATGTATACCATGTGTCATAGAGAACTTTACCTGACAGATATGTTTTCTTGAATGATTACTACCTAGAGTGTTGTCAGCTGTGCAAAGCCATCAGGCTTGTTTGAGCTACGTAAAGAAGCCTAAATACATTTCTTTATTTTTTTTCTTAGGTAGTGCATCCTGTTTACACATTGCTTAGTGACTAACAAACGGAACTTAAAATGACAGTAAATAAAAAAAAATACGGTAATAAATTACAATGTGATCTCACACAGGATTAAACAATGCTTCATCTGCCTTATGTATCTCATTTCACTTCCGTTACACCTTGTACTACATTTGACATTTGTCAGGCACATTTACTGGGGTAAATACTCTCTCCGATGTGTGGAGCTGCACAACAATTCCATGCATGTTTGAGCTACCTAAGGCAGCCTACGCTAAATTTTTCACTTTTTTACTTAAGTAGTGAACCCTGTTTGCATGAAGCCAAGTAGAGAGCAAATAGAAAAGACATTAGAAGGATGATATACGTTAGGAAAATTACAAACAGTGATTGACATCCAATGCATTGGTATATGTTGCAATTACCAGAGCAAGAAGTGTATTCAAGTGTACAATTCTTCTTTCTCACATCTCCTTGCAACATCGGACATGGACTTTGTGGAACACATTATAAAAATCATAGTTAGTCACATATTACATTACAATGGGCAGGTTAATGATCACGTTAGCAACAGTGACAACAGTTTACTTTTAAGAAAGAACACAATGATAACACAAAATGTGATTAAATACATATTCAGACAATCCTCTGTAAAATATCATGTCATGGATTTGAACCTTACTTCAGATGAACTTCATTTATAAGCTCACTAAATTTACAGTTTGTACCCCAGAGGAAGCCACCTGTCAGTTGTATTTTCTGCACTGAGTGCTATCAAGATTGTTGGCAGCTGCACAATGCCACCTGGCTGGTTTGCATTATCTATGGCAGCCTAAAGCAAATGTTCACATTTTTCCTTAAGTCGTAAAAGTGAATTTCATGCTGCCAAGTAGTGAATAAATGATACAAGAAAAAAAAATTATAAAGTGTTGTAGATAAAATACTTTACACATTTGACCAAATGTGCTATATTGCACCAGTCAGCTGTATGGATTTAAACTCTCAAATAAAGGTATTGAAAATAATCATTTCACAATGCCTCCTCGAGTTGCCACAGACAAGGACACATATTAGCAAGGTGATAAAGAATTTAGATGCAATGATAATGTGAAATTGTTTCAAGTCATACAGAAAGTGTAGCACAGACAAGTTAAGAAAGTTGTCCTTTTACATTTAACAATGAATATCTGGATGATTGGGGTATTACAAACAGCATAGGCATGCACTCACATGATATTAAACAAAGACAGCAAACAGAGCAGATGTTTCCCTTTATTTCTGCCTGCTACCTGCTTTCATTATCTATGCTTTCATAATAACGACTCTGTCATTGTTTGCCTGCGATATGTTAGACTTAACGATGCTTATAGTGCTCCCTTTATAATAACGACTTTGTCGTTGTTCGTCTGCGATATGTTAGATTTAACGATGCTTATAGTGCTTCCGTTATAATAACAACTCTGTCGTTGTTTGCCTGCGATATGTTAGATTAACCATGCTTATAGTGCTCCTTTTATATTAATGACTCTGTCGTTGTTTGCCTGCGATATGTTAGATTTAATGATGCTTATAGTGCTCCCGTTTATTCCTTTTCTGTACCTGCTGCTGGCCCTGCCTGGGGTCTTCGAAACTGTGGTCCTGCTCCTTCCCATCCTTGTTGAAGCCATTTCCTGAGAATGGTATTGTGTAAAATGGCACAGACTGTAAGCATAACAGTACAGGTGCCTAGGTCACACTGCAATGCACCTCCTGATGTGTCTAGACACTGGAACCTTGATTTAAGCAAACCAGACACGTTATATGACATTCCTAGTTTGACCAGAGGCCTCTTTGTATCCTTGCTCATTGGGGATGTATGCGTTTCTCATGGGTGTCATGAGCCAAGATGTATATGCATAATCTGCATCCCCCACTAGAGGACTTCGAGGAATGTCACCCTTAGCAAACATGGTGCACAGCTCACAACTTTGCTATATGAATGAGTCATGGAAATCGCCTGGGTTACCTGCATAGAAATTGTAGTTGACCCCTTGGGCTTTACAGACCACCAGACAGTTTATAGAGTGGGAACTATTTCTGTTGTTGTACCTCCTTCCCTAGTCATCAGGTGGGGCTTTTTTTCTATGTATGTGCAATCTATAACCCTAAAAAATTCAGAGAAATAAGCTATATGTATTGCATACAATTTCTGCATGGTTCTTACTCTTTCCTGTGGGGTTTGTGGGACTCAAATATGCTCCCTTGCACGTAGTAGCACTGCATTTAAAAACTGATGTAATACTCTAGAGGCTGATGCCTGTGACACCCGTAATATATTCTTTGCAGGTCTCTGGGAAGCACCAGTAATTAGTATATGCAATGCTAAACATAATGTTCTTTCCACTGGGACATGTTCTCCATGATTTCCCTGTGGCCTGAGGTGGGAGTGGCAGAGGCTGCATATTTTCTCCAGTATTTCCCTGTCCACTCTGTATCTCTCAACAATTTCTGTGTCATGTAATCCATGATAAGTTAAACTGGGTCCAAACACCTTTCTTCTTCTTGATAAAGGTCTGGCAGCAGCAGCCGGTCTCCGATTTAAATCCTGTTACACATTCAGCACAATAATACCAGTAGCACCCCCACCATGTTTTTATCTAAGTGCAATCCTGCCTGTAGGCCAAAAGGTTTTGTTGTACATGTCAAACGCCTATGCCAATGTACACAATTTCTCTATAGGTTCCAGAATACGTCCGCCATATTAGATTGGCTAAGTATCATGCGCTTTGTACTGTCTTTAGCATAGTCGGCATTTTCCATTGTTTGGTAGCTCTACCCATTGTGTATAGGCACCTAATGAATACTAAACAGCATGCTGTCATGCTGGTGGCTGTGTACAATGCCAGCACGAGCACTACACTTCATCTAGCTCTTTATGAATCTGGCGCATTGCCAAATAACTCAGTTTGTACTAATCTAGCCATCAAACTTGCTGAAATCCTATAAGAAATTTTTAACATACAATTCAACTTTTCACACAAAATCTCCTTAATAATATAGCAGTGCTTCCTCAAACATACACCCCCATCTCATTAAAGGGGGCATAAGAGATAACAAAATAAACTTTATTATTATTATCCAAACCATATTTCTGTCCCTTATACATCTGCGAGTAGAGTCAACCTTTGATTAATTCTGTGCATCACTTGAACAAAAATACAAATATTTCTCTTACTAACCATTAATCTTTAACTGTTGCATGGTTTCTTTTGCCACCTCTTTAAAGTCTTCTTCTGAACATAATTAGCTCTAAGGAATTCACCACAGTGCAAAGATTTAACAATGAATTCCTATTCATAGGATCATCACAGGATTATAGAAGATTACTAGGCTATTGACTCAGAGGTCATTTTAAGCCTATCCATTTCAACCCAATGTAATACCATAGAGGTACTGGTCAAGACGCAAGATTGCCTTTAATGACGACTGCCCATGTCCAGGAGGGTTGTGGGAGCTATCCCCTGTAAGAATTTATGGTGCCTCATCTACTCGTCCAGGTTCCTCTTGAACAGTGTCATAGAGGTGCTCTGTTTCACATGAATTGGTAGCCTGTTCATAAGACATGGCAGTCACTGGGAGATAAATATGTCCCTCTAGCATGTCCTATTTAAGTCGCAGGCCATATTGAAGGTAAATGATATACTAAACTCATTTTTCAGAATCCTATCAAAAATTGAACAAATTCCTACTCTTCATCTATGACAACATTGATAATAACAGTAATGTCTCTCTTGTAAAATATCACATTTTCTACAAAATAACTCTGTACATACCATGCTTCTCACACTAGCCCATGAATAAATAGGTGACTATAAGTAGGAGTGAATTTCATCCCTACTGCTGTAACACATACTTGTCTACAATATTCTCCACGAAAATAAAAATATAAGTGATGATTTTCTTTCCAATGAAATATCTTGCAAATAAGGTTCTACTGACTCAAAACATATTCAGAGTCAAAAAGAAAAATATAAATCGTTAACCTCAATTGTAACACATGCAAAACCCTGTTTCCCGTGTAAATCACATAACATCTGTAGAAAATGGAATGATTCCCTTCCATGAAAACGTAACTGGAAATGCAGATTAGTTAATTAATGAGGTCATTTTGTTACTGGTTGTAATTTCCTTGCAGGTGTTTATGAGTGTTTAAAAAGTGTTTGATGTTAATGAATTTTCAAACCAGTAGAAAGCATATTGCTGAAGCACTAGTTAATGTTCTTATTATAACAGCAACGGAATGTAGTAATAAAATGTAGAAACCTAATTTTATATTTTTTTAAAAATCCAATTGAAGCTAACCATAGGTGCACGGGTGTGCCCATCGGTTAGCTATGGCTAAAGCAGGTTAAAAGGCTGAAGAGGATAACAAGGAAGATATATGCAAATGAAGCAGCACAGCAATAGCGTAGTGGGCAGAGCATTCACTTAATAAGCAGGCATTCCCAATTCGAGTCCCAATGCAGTACATCCTATTTTACATGGCAAAGCATGTTATGACCAATATTTTTGTTTTATAACCCACTAAATAACATATATTTATGAACTGGAGTACTGCAGTAAATGCACGTCAGGTGTCAGTGTTATAATGACTAAGGCACTAGTAAGCAGGTCTAAGCACAAATAAGCAGTAGTAAGCATATGTAAGCACTAGTAAGCGGCCTAAAGTCTGTTTGCACAGAGGTAAGCAATGCCTACACTGGCTAAGAAATTCTAAAGCCAACTCTCTGTAAGCAGATGTAACAGCAGGTTAGCAGTACTTGCCGTCACGCAAGCCTGCTTACAACTGCTCAAAAGTGCCTTAATCATTCTGTATCCAATGATCCTTGTTCTGCCCATCAACAAAATAAACAGCCATGCAGGTGTCAAACCCAGGACCTTATACACCACAGTTGCAGTAATTATACACCAAGCCATCACAGAACTACAGAAGAATGAGCTAGTAGTAAACATGTCCTCACCATAGTAAAACCAAACTGAACCTGTGAAAGACATCAGTATACAGACATATGTGCCATAACCCACTACATAACATAAATATGTGAACTGGAGTACAGCAGTAATCCCAGAAGTGCGGTGTAATTGTAATAGAGTGTTGAAGTCCCCAATAAAACACAAGGACCCCACAGAGTGTACGTGCACATCAATCAGGGATACTAGGCATACATATAAGGTGTTATGAATAATAACACAATGCCAAAAAAGCATTGTAATGAATGTCTAATGTAAGCAATGCTAAGCATTGCACAGGCCAGCTTAGGAGGTGTGAGCAATGTGTAGACCAGCTAACTCTTTGTGCCCAGTGGTATACCCCTTTAAACAATGCCAATCTTAGGTAAGCAGGTTTGCCCATAGCTTAGCTTTTTCAAAATCGGCCAATCATGGAAAAGTGGGGGAAATTGGCCCTACTTAAACCCAAGAGGCAGGAATACATCTCATAACTGGTTGTAGCTTCCCCTTGCAGGCACTATGGCAGTAAGGGGAGAAGGTGTGCACTTCCGGGCACAGCACTGGTGCATCCAGGAGTCCAAGTTCATGGCTGGACTCCTGGTAAAAGACCATGCACAGAGACTGCTGCAGGGCCAGTTCGGGGGCTCCCAATATAAGGCAGAGGCCTGCAACCATCTTGCCCAAGACCTCACCACTGCCATTGGCATACCCCAAAGTGGCAGCAGGGGGACCTCTTGGAGGAGTGGCTCCAAGAGGCTTGAGCATC
This sequence comes from Protopterus annectens, assembly GCF_019279795.1. Taxonomy (NCBI): domain Eukaryota; kingdom Metazoa; phylum Chordata; order Ceratodontiformes; family Protopteridae; genus Protopterus; species Protopterus annectens. Next base: position 714,445,880 of record NC_056749.1, read on the forward strand.
AGGGGATGTCCCAGCCGTGTGTAAGTATCACCCCAGTATGTGTGTAATAAGTGCCAACTCAGGTATATCATGGATAGGTACGGCTAAATATTCCTCTTATGTCCCCCACAGCTGCAAAGGAGAAGGCCGCGAACCAGGAGGCCCACATCAGCTGCCTGGCACGGTTGTGACATGAGGCAGGTCAGTAATACTCATGCTTTTACTGTCATAGGAAATAAAAATAAAAATAGTAAATTAATCGCTAGTATAAAACCCGTACTGTGCAAGGCGAGTACTGCATGCACTAGAGAATATGGCAGGAAGAGTCTCATAGTGTTTGTATGTCACTAAAAGTGTAATATCCTGACAAAACCGGTCTAACTGCTGGACTGCATGTGTATATTCTGGTATCATATGGTAATGTAGATTTGCATTCATGTAATAGTACTGTAGTATTAAGCACTGTTACCCACACCATGCACCATAAATTGGAATGTGTAGGAATGCCTGTATATGACAGGTGTAATCCCCAGAGGCGATTTAGTACAACTGATAGACACATAGACAGTAAACAGGGAAAATTCAGACAACAAAAAACAAATAGCACATGCAACTGAGAGGTGAACTGTTATCTTTTTAGCACACACAGCCATGGTTCGAATCCTGCCAGTGGTAGTAGTCTGCATACAAAATCATACCCCACAGCTGTACAAATATGTCCAGAATGTCTATTAATGTGGCCCATATATATTGCCTATCAACCTGTCCCCCTGGGAAATCAGTGGGATGATCCCAGACATATAGGCAGCAAACAGGAAATACAACTGATTGACACACATCTATGACAGCAAGCTTGGCACACTAGCAACTCCCCAATACCTTATGTGACTATGAAGCCACAAATGTCCCATTTACACCCCAACTTGTTAAGCTGTGGTCAGAGTGTGTACAGTAGCAGAGTGAGATGTATGTGCATAATAGTAATGTGGAACCTGGTACTGTGTGTGGGAACATTCAGGTAGTGCTAATAAACATTCCTCCCACAGGTCTGTCAGATACCAACACTGTGCCCAGAAATACAAGAATGATATGCAGTTGCTCTGAATAATGAGGTATTACACATCTCTGTCACCCACACTGTCCTACAACATATAACTGTCTACAAAATCTGTATAAGTGTGTTGTTATACAAGGTCAGAATGCATAAGCACAGGGGATTAATAAACAGAAAGCAGATAGGAAAGATACAGCAAAATCAATACAGCAGACACAGCTGTGATGGACAGTGTTTAAGTAGTAGCAGACACAGCTGTGATCTGAATCCTGGGAGTGGAAGTAGACTGCATACTGATTCATACCCCACAACTGTACACATGAGGCCAGAATGTCCAGTATATGTGCCCATATCTGCTGCCTGTCCCCCTGCCCCCCGGTAAGTCTGTGGGATGAACCCAATGTGTAGCCAGCAAACAGGGAATACAAGTGATTGTCAACCATCATGAGAACACACCTATCACTGAACTGTTAGGAGAGTAATATTTCAAGTATGGCCTATCTACACTCCCATGTTGTCAAGCTGTGACAAGAGTGTGTACAATAACAGAGTGAGCTGTATGTGCATAATACTAATGTGTAATCTGGAACATTGTGTGGCAACAGTCAGGTACTGCTAACAAACATTGCTCCCACAGGTACGTTGGATATGAACACTGGGCTGAGAAATACAGACCAATATAACCTGTACTGGTACTGTCCACTCTGGTATTGTAGGGGATTGTTTGTGTTGCAGTTTCTCTGAATAATAAAGTATCGCGGGTCACTGTCACGCACACTGTGCTACATAATATAACTGCGTAGGAAAGCATGTATATGTGTGTGTCAGGTCACTAAAGGTGGAAGAGAGCAATATTCTAGATATGTCCAGGCACAACAGCATGTGGTCAACACATGGCCAGAGTCTGTGCAGAAAGAGTTGGATAGCATAGTGCAAAACATCAACCCAGAATTCGGGTGTATGTGTAGAAACAGTCAGTGTTAACAAACATTCCCTTCACAGGTATACCAGGTAAGAGGTGTATACTGCAGGTAAAACCAGTTCATGTGTAATGCTGACAACAGCTATATCACTGACCAAAATAAGGCTATAGGGTAGTGTAGTAAGACTTGTAAGGTACAGATAACAGCACTGACTAGGAAAGTAATGTGGACTACAGGAATATACTATCTGTTACTTGACATCTTTTTCTCCCCCACCTTATCTCCAACAATAATCAACATACCCACCCCAAATGGTATGTACTGACTCTGATAATGTCCAGTTGTGTGATAAATATAATAATGGTTCCCATGCATGTGCCATATTGAATTATTCCAACATTTGTGGCATGGTGCCATCAACGTACCTATATGCTGTTCTTATTACCACTGTGCATATATATGCATGTGTTTTGTTTGCTATGCAACTGTTCCATACCTGGTGTCTGGGTTAATGGGAATATCTATGCATGCTGTTATACCTTAACCTGGAATGTGTTGACAATTACTAACCCATATATGATAATGAAATCTAAACACTATAGCATGCTTGGGAAGGCCAGTCCCAGCGGATCCACCTGTCCCACCTCAGCTGGCAGAGGCACCGGGCACCAGCATGTCTGGGGCCCAACCCGAGAACTCCATTTCCATTTGTCCTGCACCACCTTCAAGTGGAACCACCTCAGGGGAACCAGGTCAGGGTTGTGGTGCGTAGACTGCTCAATGAGCAGGTCGATGATGTTCTACGCCAGTTCCAGGGCCACATGTCACGATTAGAGAGTCAGCCTGGCTCTGCGGCTCAGCCCTCAGCACAGCCACCTTCGGGTTGTGGAGGTGCAGTGGTGACTGCCCAAGGGTGGGGATCTCAGTCCCACTGTTACCACTAGGGAGCTTGTGGGCTTCCAATATTCCAAGATCCCTCCCCATCAAAGTATTTACCCCCCACGTGTCATATACCGCCCCTGAATGCATCTTGTGTGTCTTGTCTGTTAACCTACCCAACCTACCTCCCCAAATATACCTACTACCTTCCCCCAACATCCCACTCTCACCTGAAAAAAAAAATAGAAAAAGGCAATCTGTTCCCACAAAAAAATATCACCCCATACATAGCTGTCCATTTCGCACACATGTCCACTGGACAGATATAATCCAGTCTAATTGGCATCACAACTTATTAGTGTTGTCCTCACCCCTCTCCCAGGGTGTTGAGTGTCCAAATCTACCTCCAAATTCAGTGTATATGTACAGCTGTTGCTGTAGAAGAAATGGGCAGCTATGGACCTTCCCTACACCCTTCCTGCGCATCCCTAGCTATTTTCCCTACTGACTTTCCCTCTTTGTGCCCCTTTTTCACCACTTTCCTATCAACCCTTTTTTTCTTTTCTTTTAAAGAAATTAGCATGGGGGTAAGCGGGAGTAAGCACTTTTAAGCAGCAGTAAGCAGGTTTAAGCCTGTTTGCGTGGGTTTAAGCAATGCCTACACAGGTTAAGCAATACAGAAGCTAACTGAGTATAAGAAAGTGCCTTAATCACTCAGTATCCAACGGCCTGTGTTCTGCACAGCAACTAAATAAATAGCATCTGCCAGACTCAAACCCAGGACCCTGCGCACCACAGACAAAGTGATTTGACACTAAGCCATGTCAGATATACAAAAATTTGCTGTTTTCAGAAACATATCATCCAACCCAGTCATGCAACAGTACAGAGAATGCATATCAACATCTACATATATGTGTGTGTAAATATTTTAATATCTAAACAGATACAACATATCTATATATGTATATATATATATATATATATATATATATATATATATATATATATATATATATATATATATATATATATATATAATATATATATATATTTAGAACTATATACATATATATAAATATATATGAACATATATACATGCAAATGCCTACATCAACACATATATGTGTCTAAACCTATATGTCTACATATACACAGCAAGGTACATATATGTATGCAGATATATATCTATTTTGGTATATACGGACATAGTCATATATATGTAAGCAGCTATATATATCTGTATAGGTATATGTGGCCATACATCTGTAGACAGCAATAGAAGATTGACAAAAACACACATATGTCCACATGCACCGTTAATGGGGTTGAGACACCTCACACACTATACGTCTTGTACAAATAGGCATCCCCTCCCCCACAGCCAAACATGTCCGCCCTGAAATACACTACCAAGTGTTGCAGATCCCATAACCAGGACCTGACACGACATGGGCACAAGATGTTAACAGTACTCCATCCCACCTGTATGATGTCAGGCTGGTATTGGTAACATATCATGAAGTACAGTCTGGCTCCCATAGGAAATGTAAAATGTGGAAGTTATCAACATCCCTGGGATACATATACACAGACACATATATGCAGATACAGATATACATATATCTATATGTATCTATATATATATATATATATATATATATATATATATATATATATAGATATAGATATAGATATACATGTGACTACACATACACACGCAGAGATATGTACAGTAAGATACTTATGTAGTAGGCGCACACAATATGGATTAGCCGCTATGCCTACAGTTAACACCCTAACAACTAGACACTGGATGGGTCACCCATACAAATGACAATTATTGCCTGCAACATATACCCACAGAGAGGTCATAGGATACAACACCACACACAGAGAGGTCATAGGATACAACACCACACATGGGGTGCAGAAATGGAGTACCGTTATTTGTGTACTATTACAGATTTATATGCCATGTCATATAGCTGTGCAGACACTGACATCCATATCAACAGAGTAATGCAACTGTAAAACAGTTATACTAATACAGTAGTTTGGCAAGGTCCGCACCTGTTGCGTTCCACACCAAGCCCTTCAAATCGTACATTAGTAAAGACTGAGCCACAGGATATAAAACACAATCAACAGTAAGTGATGCAGGTGTATAGTCCTGCAGCCTCTATCTACACTCTGTACGCAGTCACTAGGTGGTAAAGACTTCAGTTGACCAAATGGGATGTAACTGTTACATAACAAGGCATAACTGACACCATCACAGGCACACTGGCAAACAGAACTGTCTGTATGGCAGGAGGCAGTAGGCCTGCAGTAACCCACTTTATGTAAGTAATGTCAAGATAGGTGACATGTATGGTACTGTACATCAAGATTCCTTAAGGCAGCTCACCCCTGATACCCCCACATTTTATAACAGTCTAGGCTATGTATGGTGTACACCCCAACACATTAAAACAGGGCCATATACCACTGTTGCATACACTGGCCTCTGGAGTGCATATGGGCACACATGTATTGTGTAGGTGAAGCCCACACATATATGGCCCCAGCCCCACTGTATGTGTGGGGGATACAACAGCAGTGGACTGCTGGCAGGCATGGCAGCGTGGTATACGTATATGTGCATATATATCTCTATCTGTATATGCGTAGACATATAATGCTCTGTATATGCATATATCTGGGTCTGTGTATGCATATCTATGTCACATGTGCTTTTCCCATGGTCGCCATTGGCTACTGACAGACATCCTAAGGACGTCATAGTACAGTACTGCTGTAAGCACATAAGGTTCCTCTGGACTACATCAGAGATATTGGCCAATAGATGTGGACATTCTGACACACTCTGTTCAGTCCAGAGGTATGCACAGGACCCCTTAGTGCAGAACATGGACCAAGCCTGACAATATTGATGTTAACTGCCACGTAGATGGATATTACAAATAACAACTGGTATACATTCGCTCCCATAGGTTATGCAGTCACACACCCCTGTCTGTCCTGACACATAATAACTGCTGGTACTGAAGTGCCATGGCCACATACTACCCACTAGATATTGACATACATCTGTACAGCATCCCACTGCTCTGTCTAACATACATGACTGCTAAGGTAGGCCCAGCAGCAGTACATCTGGCAAGTATCTGGACATGACATCTCACTGGGTAGGTACACTAAGCTGCTAGGCATGTAACAAAGCACTGTGCAAGGCTACAGGCAGACTGGCTCAACACTGGCCTACATCTCCTATGGGGAAATGCACATGTACCTGCATATATAGCAGGCTCTACAGGCATGTCACAACACCGGGTATGATACACCTGTGTGAAAGTGCATAACCACAACCAATGTGAACACAGCCACAGCCACATATGGTAAGCTAGCATAATATTACAGTATATGGACTATCTGTTCAACACCATCCTCATATGTGCCAGTCACACACTAACCCTACATTAACTGGGCCACTACACAGTGTAGTCTGATGCTTGTCTGTGGTATGGGACATGTTTGTGTATGGCCCTACAAACATGTAAGCCAATACAGAAACATACAGTGGAGCAGCATGTAACATCAGATAAGATGGGACCTAGGACAATGACATCTACCACAGTCTGTACACAAGCCAAGGTACATATTAATAATACACACACTGTCGACATTCACCATAAGTACACAGACCTCAGTACTGTACAAACAACCACAGAATGTCCAGGTTATGTCATCACATATAGCCCCTACTGTACATAACATGTGTAGCAGTCTGATATCTTACTGGCTTGTTATCAAATATGATGACACTAATTATGGTGTACAGCACATATGCACCTCTTAATGCATGGCATATGTCCAAAGGTTGACAGAGTTGTGGCTGGAAGCACATACACAGGGCCAATGAGGGATATAAAGTCATTAACTTTCATGGCTTTCACCATCTACAGACTGCAATCCTCACACTACCTTCTGCAGTTCACAGATACATGCTCTGTGGGTAACACATAAAACCAAAGGCACCGCACACTGCCCAGTCTGCAGATGACCCTACAGATGGGGAGTCCTCATAAACATAGAACTGACATGGCAGAGATTAATACATGTAGGACAGCCATATCCACACACACCCTGTTAAACCAACATTACTCTGAATGCAGTATAGCAGCACTTACAGTTTGTAGTCAGGTCAGGCACATCTCCCTCCTGTATGTTGGCCTGTTTCCACAGCGTATGTTGTCAGAGGTAAATCCCCAATCCATCTGAGATGCTGTTTGCCAAACAACAGATCGAGTGCCTGCTAACAATGAATGAAAAGGTCCAACACCAACATGATGTTCCTAAATATTGGAGTGTGTTTCTATGCAATTGGCTATGGGGAATGTTACCACAGCTGTTCCACATGCAATCAGCTAGGGGAGGGCTGCAATTCATGCAGAGGCTATCAGCTGATCACGAGCATTACCTAAAATACACATGCTGCTGCCTAAGCAAAGCAGGTGTAGGTCTCCACATCAACCAGTGAGGGAGTGAGAGAGGCAGACAGAGGCAAAGAAAAGCTAGGGAGGGTTGGGAGAGTAAAACTTTTGCATGTTTGTGTTGCACACCTACCAACACAGGGTATCAAACCCCTGACGACTATACATTGCTATTACAGTTCGATGCAGTTATTGGATGCGCCACATAGGTTACTACTGTAGAGCCCTCAGAACATATATGTGATGGTGAGTGACATCTGCAACAGGGATATGGTAGCTATACGGTAGGTGAAGTACATGTACCTGTCCGCATGAACAGGTGCCAGCATAACACAGCCACACTCTCACAGGGATGCACACACATTGACACACTTGGCAGGGCCAGGATTACAACTCATCACTAGTGAGATTGCCACAACACATTACTGTGTGGGTATCACATGCACCACACAAGTCATAAGGAGGTTATATGGGTAACGGATATCGGGAGGTGTCTCACATCAGACAGCATGCTTCAGTATGCCAATGGGGGTTGTACGCATCATTCAACACACACACAAATACACAGGGTGCCAGTACTGACATGCATGGGTGCATTTCTGCATGGGTGTGTGGTGGTTGACTGTGCCAGATGGCTATACAAGGCTAGGTGGTGGGTATATCTTGGCATCAGGCCACATGACAATGGTCTGCAATGTGGCTCAGGGTTGTAGTTTCTGCATTTGCCCACACAGGTGGATAATGTAACCACCATCCAGTCACCTGGGTGACTATCGCATGTGGCCAATGCTGTGCATTGCTTGCCATGTATGTGTTCCTTAGTCCATGACATGGACGGTGTCTGGGTTGTGCACACCTCCCACATGCATGTACAGTGACATGTGGAACTGTACCTGGGGTATCTGGCCCATGTTGTATACACAGATTCTCATCAGTGTCAGTGGCATCTGTCCATACAGGGCATGTTTTCAGGCATGGTATGTCCTTTGTGGGTCACATGTGATGGCACCACAGGTGTTGCAGGTGTTCAGTGGGGAATATGGGGAAGGTGCACTGTCTGCATGTACGTGCCTACTGAACAGATGGACAGGGTGCCATGCCCTCTGTAGCCCACTGCAATCACTCCATAGTTACTTTAATATGCAATGTACTACCCACATATTGGCTGTTGCCTAGGCATGTGTGTATGTGTATGAGACATGGGTTGAGAGTGTGCTCTGCGTTATACTGGAGTTGCTAACTGTGATTGCCTGGCCTTGATGTCACATGTATGAGTATTTCACATCTGTTATCCCTGTACAGTGGACATTGTGATATATACTAGGGACACCATATAAGAAATTTGCAAAATCTGCTCTACATTGGGCCTAGGTGTCACACACACTCACACTCACCTCCACACAGGATATGAGTTACAAACTCACACCTATCATGTCTGGGAGAAGAACCATTACCTAACTAGTTTATTAGACTAAAGCACTACACAGTTATAGTATGCACCACAGAGATTGCTGGAGTACTCTTTCCCCAAAGGTATATATCACATTGGATGACATCAGCAGGATTGCCAAAGTAGGACATTTGAATTGTAGTGAGTGTTGCTAGGCTAAAATGCATTGCTCCCTACACAGACAGTGACACACATGAAACATCTGCAACTGACATGAGTGGGTATAGAACCCCTAACAGAGATCTGTATCTCACTATAGCATGGAGCTGTTATGGGTTGCACCATGGGGATTACTGGAGAGCTCCTACCCCGAAGGTGTATTTCACAATGAATGACATCAGCAGGATTAGCAAAGTAGGGCTTTGCTCCCTACACAGACATTGAAACACACACAAAGCATCCAGAACTGCCATGGGTGGGATTAGAACCCTCCCAGGGTTCTAAATCACACTACAGTAGTACACAGTTACAGGACGCACTACGGAGATTACTGGGCTACAACCTTCCCAGAGGTGACTTTCTGGTTGGATGACATCAGCAGCCTTGCCAAGGTTGAGAATTTGAATTGTAGGGAGTGTGACTACCCTAAAAAGCATTGCTCTCTACACAGACAGAGTCAGACAGGCACACACACAAACTTGCCATGTTTGGGATTAGAGCACCTATCTAACTACTTTATCACACTACAGCAGTATGCAGTTATAGGACACGCTATGGAGATCACTGGGGCACAGCCTTCCTAGAGGTGTATTTCTAGGTGGATGACATCAGCAGCCTTGCCAAAGGTGAGCATTTGAATTGTAGGGAGTGTGTCTACCCTAAAAAGCAATGCTCTCTACACAGACAGAGGCACATACAGTTGCCAACTCTGGGATTAGAACTCCTACCTAACAAGCTTATCACACTACAACACTACACCATAATGTGATGCACCACAGAGATTACTGGGCTGCAACTCTCCCAAAGATGTATTTCACAGTGGATTACCTCAGCAGGCTTGTCATAGTAGGGCTGTGGGGAAGGCAGTGTGTGTGCATGGGCCATAACCCATTTATCTAGGGGTTGATACACCACTTGCGGGCACACACAGGGTCATATTTCACAGGTACATGTATACAGCTGCTAGATGACTACTTCCTTGTACAGCCATGTTGCACAGCTGGCACGTGCACCACATAGTCTGTACTGCTGACAGATACTGGTGGCTAGTATCTGCAGTGAGTGACATCTGAACCTCATGTGGTTGGGGCCCTTTGGCTGTGTGCTGGGTGGGACAGGCCTGGATGGCTCCTTGTCACAGTCACCCTCTTCCACACATCTATGTACGCCTACCTTTGGCATATTATAGTGTGTTGTCCTTACATATATGTCTGTATTTCTATCCACTATGTGTGTAAGGCATGAGTAGTGCATACTGATGAGTGTCTGCACTAACAACTGCAACTGCCAGATACGTCTGGTCCACTGCTGTTTGCAGACATGGCCTTCAAAGTGTGTGAGCATGCCCAGTATGACCTTTCAGTATGTTGTTGACTGACATTGCCTTCATTTCTGTGTGTGTGTGAGCATGCTCAGTATGCCCATCTGTATTTAATGTGTGGATCAAGTCCAGGTGGTTTATACTGTAGTGCTAACCTTTGTGTTGTACACCAACAGGTAGCATGCTGTTTCTGCAGGGTATCCAGCAAGCATTTGGCATTGACTGTTCCTACATTTCTGTATAGGATGGGGGGGGCACACCTGACTATTTCTACATTTCTACACAGGATTGGGGGTGAGACACACCTGACTGTTACTACATTTCTACGTAGGATGGGGAGCAGACCTGACTATTTCTACATTTCTACACAGGATGGGGGGGCACACCTGACTGTTACTCTATTTCTACATAGGATGGAGGGCACACCTGACTATTTCTACATTTCTACACAGGATTGGGGTGGGGCACACCTGACTGTTACTACATTTCTACGTAGGATGGGGGGCACACCTGACTATTTCTACATTTCTACACAGGATTGGGGGGCACACCTGACTGTGACTACATTACTACGTAGGATGGGGGGGTGCACACCTGACTATTTCTTCATTTCTGCACAGGATTGGGGGGCACACCTGACTGTGACTACATTTCTACTTAGGATGGGGTGGGCACACGACACTTGTACACATTTGCTAGGACTGTACTGGTATGTCGGGTACTCCATTTCATTCTGTAGTCTTACCTATTGTGCTGACTACAGGCATACCAGTGTACTACAGATCTTAGCTTTTAATTACCTACATATTAGTTTCTGACTTCCTACCCTTCAGAACTGACATCCCACTGCCTGACCTGCTGTAGTCTGTCTATGTAGGCCTGGGGGGAGAGGTTACCCATAGGCCTCATTCAGAGGCCATAGCACAACCTTTGTTTGTGTTTGTCTTCTCCTGTTCTGCTGGCTGTGACTGTTACTGGGTATGTGAACCCCCCTGCCTGGCATGTGTGAGTCACTTACCTTGTGGGTGTCCCAGTATTGAGGGTTGTGTTGCAGGGCTGCCTATGTCTGTTAACACTCCCTAGACATGGTTAAGCACAGGTAGTGTAATGTTTGGCATCCCTTTTACTGTATGTGAGAGTCAGGGAGAGGTCCCTCTGGGTCCCTCCTGTGCCAGTGTATGTGCTATGCCTTGCCTCTTTGCCAAGGCCAGGGCATACTGGGCACGCCTCCTTCTGCTTACTGGGGCAGGCTCAGGTTGTTCCTCCTCTGAGTCACTCTGTGCCTGTGCAGGCCTTGGCAATGGTCAGGGGCTGTGTGTCCCTGCCCTGTGCTGTTCCAGCTGCAGCTGTTTCCACAGGATCATATTGTGTAGCATGGCACATAGAAGGACAATTTGGGTACATGTAGCAGATGAGTACTGCAAGGCTCCACCAGAAGTGTGACTTGAGCATCCCAAACACATGCTCTACTATAATTCTGGTCTGTGTGTGTGCCTCATTATGGAGTTCTTGTTCGGGTGTGTGTGCATTTCTGATGGGTGTCATCAGCCACTGCTCCAGTGCATATCCAGCTTGCCCCACTAGGTGACCGTCAGGGATGTCCCCATTGGCAAATCTCTGGTACAGCTGCATCAGATGCCAGATGTGGGAATTGTGATAGCTTCCAGGGCAGCCAGCACACACATTCATTATTATGCCCTGGGCATCGCACATGACCTGGCAGTTGATGGAGGAGAAGCCCTTGCAGTTGATGTAGACCCTACCCCGCTCACCAGCTGGTGCTTTGATGCATATATGCGTGCAGTCTATAGCACCCACTACCTCAGGGTATTCTGCTGTTTGGTGGAACAGTTGCATATTGCTGGCCAAAGCCTCATGGGTGTTGAGGAAAAATATGTGCTCACCGACATGTGCTGACATGGCCTCCAGGAACTGGTGGAGTACCCTGGATGCTGATGCCTGTGAAATCCCCATCATATCCCCAGTTGGCCTTTGGAAGGTACCTGTAGTTAGTATACATAAGCCTATACATACCTAGGTATCCACTGGTATGGGTTCCCCTCTGTTAGTTCTGTGTGTGAGGCGTGGCTGACACAGCTCAACAATTTGCTGTAGGAGGTCCCTGTCCACCCTATAGCACTCCACTATCTCCAGCTCATGAAGGCCCTGGTAGGTTACCCTGGGTCTGTACACTCTTCTCCGTCTCCTCACTGTGGGTTGGCTGACAGCATTCACATCCTCACCACCCTCAGCCTCTTCCACAAGTTGTTGTATGATAGCTATTGCAGCCCCTATCATTTTGCTGTTGTGTTAAAAGTTCCCTGCTTGTTTACACCGGTGGTGTAGAGTGTGGGAAAAACCAGAGGGGAAGATGTTTGCATAATTTATAGTAGTGTTCAGGGCTGGGCTGGTGTGCTGCCTGTGCAATTGGCTGATTCTTATACATTTCACCTGCCAGTTAAGCTAGTTCTCATTGATTACCTTCCTACTGCAGTTTTCCCTTCCCAGTGCCTTCCTGTTTAAGGCCTGGTGTGTGCCGCACAAACAGAGTGCTCAAATGTGCACATTGCTGCTATTTCCTGGTTTAACTTATTTTTTCTTCTTGTAAAATCCGGTGCGCAGCATGCACACCCACTTAGGGTTTGTAAAGAGGGCTAGGCAGATTTAGACACCCCCCTAGCTTAGCTGTGCTAAGCTAGGAGCAAACCCGAGTCACAGGGCTCCAATCTGTTACAGTATGCCTGACACACACCCCCCATGATGTCACCTAACTCCTAGGCTTGCACCAAGCTATTCCTTCTCTTACACTGTTGGGACCTGACTCACATGCTGGGGAAAACTGGGATTCACAATCCTTCCCCTCAATTGCATAAGATTGCCTGCTAATGCATAGTTACGTGTCTCACACTGAGCCTCCCCCCTTAGCAACCACTACTCACTGGCCATGTTGTTTTCTGCCTGCCATTGACTTGCATGGCATAATACTGATTTTAGTTAGAATGCTTAATTTAGGTTCATTTTGTTATTTTCCCCCGATCCCGTTTGCGCACCACTGCCCTACACGTAAACAGCTGAGATCAGCTAAAAAAAATAAAAGTTGATTTTTGTATTTTATTTACTGTTTGCAATGCCAATGGCCTTATACTTGGACAGTGGCATGCTTACTACATGATATGCAGCCTTTATTTGGAGCTGTCACAGCTCCGTTTTGGATTTTGCAGAAATGTACTCGTTACTAACCGAGTACATTTCTGCAGATAGCACTAGTCCTGCACGAATGGCTGTAAGCTTCCTGGATTTCAAAATCCCCTCATGTGCATAGATTTCTTCTGCAAATGGGGTGATTTGCATACAAGGGCTTTGTTCATGCAGGATTAGTTCTGGAGCGCTCGTGCATGCCCCTGCAGGCTGTTCCTGGATCGCACAGCAGACATATTGCCTGCTTGAGCTCCTGCACCGATCTTGCACGCCCTGCAAGCTTTTGAGAATCTGGTGGATGGTCTTTCCACTGCAGCTTCTCCCCCATCCTATTGGATGGACATTGACTGTCACTGCTTCCTTCAGTTTTGGTCTACCTCTAAAATGTCTCGAATTTCTTGCCTGTAATTTTGGGCGTGAATCTTACTTCTGAGCAAAACACCTGCACTTCAGCTAAATTATTCCACCCTAGGGGTTTCATTGTTATACCTTTGGTGATTCCCAGTTCATTAAGTACAATTGCATTCATGCAATGCATTCTTCACTATAGCTAGTCACTTACTGAAGGTACCTCTCTTGGTTGCTTCTAGCAGGTATAAGGCTTGTAACCTTGAGACTGGAACATTTTCTGTTGTACTATAACATTAGAAACCTCATCACAACTATTATGTCTCTTCAACACCCTTCCTTTCACTGTCTTTTTTCATTCACTTATTCATTTGCAACCCCAGCTGTATCCTATTCAGAGACAAAGGGCAGTCAGGCTGTATCTCAGAAATGAAGAAATGTAAGGCATTAAACCAGTCCTAAATCGGGTGCCAGCATCATGAGAGATAAGTATACATTAACACACACAACACTTACATCTATGGGAAGATAGAACATTACCAAATTACCTGGCAGTGTGTTATTTTGATGTAAAAGAACACAGGGGAGCATGGCAATGTGGACAGGGGGAGGACATACATATTTTACACAGAAAGTGCATTAGCTGAGAAATGAAGTGGGAACTAAGTGCTGTGAGACAGCAATCTTACTCTCTGCATTGTTGTTACCACTGTGGACTCACTAATAACACACGTACATGCAGATATATGTGCACACATGTATACATACATACATACACACACATGTGCGCGCGCACACACACACACACACACACACACACACACACACACACACACACACACACACACACACACACACACACACACAAAATTTCCCTCATACTCATTTCCAAGAAGCATGGGGAGCATAGTTATACACGGGCAGGCACTTAACCTGAAGCAGTCCATCATATATTTAGTTGTATGAAGGTACTTTAGTTGTTAATAAGGAATTTAAGGAATGTTCTTTCAAAGTAACATACAACATTCTTGTCAAAAAAGAAATTGCACTAGTCTGACATTCTTTCTTATTTGTATTCTCTTTTATCTTAATCAGATAGCTTAATAATTAGTTAGATGACACAGAGACAATAACATCTTGTACTATTTTGAAGTGACTGTTCATTAGAAATATCAGATGCAAATGATATTCTTCTCCAGGCTCTGAGTTTGACAACTGTCTCTGCTTATTAGCAGTCTAGAGCAGAAACGCAACAAACTTTATTCATGAAGCTGTTTTTCAAAGCTGAAATTAATTTCCATTAACAATATATTAAAGACAATGAAGATGGAATGAACAAAGCTAACAATGTTTGATAAAACTAAATGAGAATAACGAACAGAGTCCATTGAAGTTACACTACAAAGAACTGGAAGAAAACATGTTGCTTTCATTCCTTCTGAAGAATTAACACTAACAGTCGGTTAATTAAGTAGGACAGAAGTCATGATTTAAACCAGAAATTATTTCAGCAAATTCAATAGGGATGATTCCACAAAGGCACAGACACCAAGCATCTCTAAATGAACCCAATATATTTCTATCAATCACTCACTGTAAGGAAACAAGGCACAAATGAACACCTATGGATTTAGTAGCTACTTAGGATGAGAAGAACCCAAATAATATTATGATTGTTATGTCAATAAGCAAACTGTAAGCCACTGAGGGTGTGTGCATGGCACAACAATACAGCTGAGTGCTCTGCTTATAAAATGAGTATTGAAGCTACATTTTTCAACCACATTAAAGTTTACTTTTTGGGTCTATGTCACTTAATCAAAATACATGTTTATCAATACATATTCATTGAACACTAATCAGCAAAACTCATTTCAGTGAACCCCAGACTTTTTACCAGGGTCAGGAACCACCAGCACTCAGGAGCAGACACCGCACTAAATCAAACCCACTGAGTAGGGGACTTCACCCCTCACACTCCCCCTAACTATATATACCACCTCTGAGATTGCACTACAGTGGGGAAAAGGGAAATGTTGCATTGATGGCCAAGTGCTTTCTAATCCTGGCGAAAAAGTCCTGGGTTTGCTGAAATTAATTTCTCTGATTAATGTTCAATGAGTACATATTCGACGAATGAGCATTTTGATTAAATGATATAGACCCTAATTTTTTTATAATGAAATTACACAGTTTATTTTGTAATATGATAAAACATGAGTATTTTAGCTGAATGTTTGATTTTTCATTCAGGCAGTAAAAATATGGATCGGATTCATACACAATGTGCTCACTTCATAGTGCTAGAATGCTGATAGGCAATCTATAAAAATATCAAATGCTATTCATAGACAGCAACACACCGTGGTTATAGAACAGGTATGTTGATCCAGCAATGTTTGATCCATTTGCTAAATGGGGACATGGTGCAGTATTTAAATCAGAGATTCTGCAATTCAGGCATTGGCAGGCCAGATACCAATCCCTTTCAGCAGATTCTGGTGTGTACGGCACAAGGAACTAAATAATGCAAGGATTAGTGTCAGGAGAAAAGCAACTGTTATAGTTTCAGCAATGCATGCAGTAATAGAACTAATACAAGTTTTGTACTAAATATGATAACATAATCATACCTGCTGCCCAAGACTTTCCAGGAATGGAATCAGACTATGTTATGCATCACATTTTTACTGTTACTGTTTACCTGTTTTTTAAAGAACAGCAGTATTGGACATGCAACCTAGTTATATTTTTAAAATACCAAATAGTAGGGAAGTACTCACTGTCATGCTTATGGTTACTACTGTTAAATTTAAAATGTTAACATTGTTAGTGTGAATAGAAACAAGTGCCAGCATTACACAACATTCAAGCTGTTTTCCATGTGTTATTAACTTTTAGTGTAGATCAGCATTTTGGGGACAGGATAGCTAATATGTGTTTACTGCCCCAAAGCAAAACGGTCATGATGTTATAATCCCTTAGAAAACCCATACAGGCATTCAAGCCATTTTACCTCCATATGGAAAAAATATAATTGTTCTCCAATGTGCTTCTATGCAGAACTATTTATTAGTACTACTAATCTAAGAAATATCCTTGAAGAGCCAAACCTAACTTGTTTAATACAGAATGACCATACCGCCAAAAGTATCATTTCACTGGTTTGTCAGTCACTCATCAAGTAGTTATCTGGAGGCAGTTATCCTGGATCTTTGTGTGGCTTATCTGCATAGAGCTTGTTTCTAAATGTTTCTTGCATTTGATATAAGAAACCACATTTTCAGAAATGCTTGTTAAACAATTTTGATTCTTAAAAAGTTTGTTTTGCACAACTGTTATTTTGGTAGCACTACAGATCCTGTAACATGATTTGCATCTTTTATGACTGCATTTCCCTTTCTATTGGTGTCCTTTAAGTACATCTTTAAGATTCCTTAATATTCAGGAAGGCCACATTTGAAGCCAAATATGCAACAGAGTAATAGATGGGTGGATCCATTTAGTTCCTTGGCTGAAATCTTTGAGAGACTCTATTACATGTGACACAATTATGAATTAATTGTCAATAAAATGGATGCAAGTAAGTGGCCTTTGAATACATGGCCATATAAATTCCTCTTTTAATGTTTTGCAATGAAGAAGTTACATATTGTGGAGCCATTCTAATCCCATTTCAGATCCCGTAAAATGAATATAATCCATTCTATAAAAAACAAGCTGTCACATGTCACAGCAGATTCTAGAATTTGATAAACTACATCCAGTATAAAGTCATAATGATCGTCTTACTTTTATAAGTACTTAAGACATACAGCAGTGCCGTCCTTTTTTCGATGTTTGTATAGACTGATGTAATCATGCTAAAGCAATGTTAGTTGAAAAACTATGATATTATTTCCTGGTGACTGAAGGGGTTCTGCTATTGTTCTAAGCAAAATTTACTGCTGAATGCAAGAGCAGTGTGTTTTTAATTGGCCTCTGTGCTCTGGTTTGTTTGTTTAAATGTGATGTCTTGGTGGTCATTGACACGATGCCTCACTGGGCTATGACTACATGAGTATGCCTGAGGCCATGTATTTGAACTTGCCCTCAAAACCTGATCCCACATCACCTGCTAGAAAAAAAAAATTCTGCTTTTGGATTTAAATTTTAGTATGTTAGAGCTGATTTTAAAGCACTCTACTGTGTTTCTGGGGTGGTAAATGTTTGAATTTAGAACTGGTTTAGCAAGTAATCTGGTAAGAGAAGGGGTAATGCTATTTTCCTGGGTAAATTTTATTACTGGCTGCAAGAGCAGTGTTTTTTTCAAGTGGCCTGTCTGCTTCTATTTGTTAGTTTAAACTCGTGTTTGTGGACGTTGATACTCTGCTTGGCTGGGCTGTAACTACATGAGCACACTTAAGGACATTTAGGCAGACCTCAAAATCTGATCCAATTACATCTGGAAAGCAACAACATTCTGTTTAAGTTATAGTGTACTAGGGTTAGTTTTTGTTTAAGTTATAGTGTGCTAGGGTTAGTTTTTGTTTAAGTTATAGTGTGCTAGGATTAATTTTTCTTTACGTTATAGTGTGCTAGGGTTAGTTTTTCTTTACGTTATAGTGTGCTAGGGTTATATTTATTATTTATTTATTCCAGTTTGGTGACCGGGGTGGTCCGCTGGGCTGAAGAGCCCATTTTCAGTGGAGGCCCGGGGAGAAAAGCTCCATAATACAATGTTACAAGACATAATGATCAAACAATTAAAAGTACAAATAAAATACAAAGATAATTTTGATTTACATACAAAGGGTTGAATTTTCAAACAGTAGATAGAATGCATTCAAGTAGGTAGTCCTTCAATTAAGCAACTTGGACATTAAAGAGAGTGTCTGGGAGGATGATAGGCAATATGCATAGGGTTGGTAGAAGTTGTTAGTTACGTTAGCAGTGTATGACTATGAGAGAAATTTGGAAAGGTATGAAGATTTGCCAGGAGAGAAGGAGGAGGGGAGCTAGGGAGGTATAGAGTGAAGTGAGCAGTTACATTTTCAGTGAGTATGCGGGTAGGAGAGGAGTTGTGTTTTGAAGAAGTGTAGGTTGTCACAGGTCCTCAGGGTAGAGGGAAGGGCATTCCATTTTTAGCAAGGGAAAAGGAGCATAAAAGCTGACCTGCTGGGCATTTGGGTTTATGGACGGAAACAAGGTTTTGGTTAGAAGATCTAAGGAGTCTGGGGGGGGGGGTGTAAGGTTGGAGAATATTGGATAGTGCTGGGCAGAGGGTGGGTTGAAACATTAATTTGTGTGCTGAGACAATTTGGAGGAAGTCTAGTTGATTGGGGAGTTCAAGCCAATTTAGAGTTTGTAGGGATGTGCAGTGATGAGAGAGGGAGTTTGCCTTGGTGGCGAATTTGGAAATTTTATTGTAGCATACTTCCAGTTTGGAGGTTAGGGTAGAAGATAGATTCATAAGCAGAGGGGCACCATATAGAAGAGATGGGAGGAGATATGTAGTGGCCAAGGTATGTCGAGTGGAGGGGGAGAGGAATTTATTATTTCTGTACAGTAGGCCAAGTTTTATATGGGTTTTCTTGATGTTAAGTTGGATATGGGTATTGAATTTTAAGTGTTCATCGATTGTGACCCCTAGGAGTTTAGCGGAGAGAATGGTGTTAATGATGGAGCTGTTAAGGCAAGAAATTTGAAATTAATTTTTTTCGGTGGTGGTGGATTTTGAGTGGGTGAAAAGAAGAATCTTAGTTTTGTTAGCGTTAAGTGAGAGGTGATTTTGGGGCATCCGTTTTTCAATGGTTGCGAAGGCAGTTTGAGTTGGAGATTGGAGTTCTTTATAGCTGGAAGCAGAGCAGATCAAAGTTGAGTTGTCTGCATATTGGACAATTTTGGTATTGGGAATGGCTTTGTGGAAATCATTAACGAAGATGTTAAATAGCAGAGGGCCAAGTATGGAGCCTTGGGGAACTCCTGTGGGGGTGGGAAGGAAGCTGAAGGAGGCTTGGCCCCATTTCATGGCTTGGGGCCTGTCAGAAAGGTAGCTGGAAAACCAGGATAGAGTTTTTGGGGAGATGTTGATAGATGGTTTAGTAGATGGGAGTGGGAGATGGTATCGAAAGCTTTAGATAGATCTAAGAGAACAGATGAAACTAAGTTACCAGAGTCTTGATCTGAATTGACAGAGTGTAAAAAGGAGAGAAGGGCTGTGTTGGTATTATGTCCAGGGCGGAAACCATGTTGGGTAGGAAAGAGCAGCTGGTGTTCGGTTAGGAATGGCATGAGCTGCAGGTGGATGCATTTTTCTAGAATTTTTGAGATAGGAGAGAGGATGGCTATGGAGCAGAAGTTAGAGAAGTTACAGTCTTTGCCACCTTTGTGGAGTGGAAGAATAAAAGCAGAAAGCCATAGTTTGGGTACATAAGACTCGAGAAGATATATATTTATCAGGATGCTAATAGGGAGAGCGATACTGTCAGAGGCAATTTTTAAGAAGGAGGAGGGGATGTTGTCAAGGGCATTGATGCAAGGTTTGAGTTTGGAGAGAATTTTTTTTATAAAGTGGTGGATACAGGTTTAAGTTCTAAGATAGGGGGAGAGGGAGGTGAGGATGTGGAAACTTAGGCAGAGGGTGGTGGGGGGATGTTGTTGGGGAAAGTTTTGGTTAGCTCAGCAATAGAAGAGATGAAGAAGGTGTTGAATAGCTTGGCAATTCTTTGGTCAGATTTGCTAGTATCAGGGCAGGGGTTGTTTGTTGTTCCAGGCTTAAGAAGAGAGTTAATAGAATTCCAGAATTGTTTGTGGTTTTTTGCATGATTTATTTGTAAATGGTAGTAGTGAGACTTTTTATCTGTTATGACATGTTTTTTGGCTAGGTTTTGTAACTGTTTGTATTTAAGTAGGTATTTTTTATTTATTTATTTTATTTTACATTTGTTGACCGGGATAGTCCGACTGGATGCATGTCCATTTTCAGCGGAGGCCCGGGGAGAAAAGCTCCAAGGGTAAGCAGATACATACAGTATTCAGGTTGTTTATGATGGAGATAGCTTTTCCAATATTTATCTCTTTGTTGCATAATATTCTTGGTTTCTTTAGTAAGCCAAGGGGCAGTCTTGGCTTTGACTCTTTTAGTTCAGATTGGAGCTAAGGAGTTTAGGACAGTAAGGAATTTGGAGTTGAAGAAATCAATGGCTTTTTCTAGGAGTAGGGGTTTTTAGTGGGGTCCAGTTAGTGATTTTGAGGGAGTCAGAGAAGGTGGAGGGGTTAAAGTTGGTTAAGTTGCGAGTGTGTAAGAGTTTGTGGGAGAAGGAGGAAGAGGGTGTTGTTCTATGGGTGAAGGCAGGGAGGTGGTCTCCTAGAGGGTCTGGAATGACACCAGATGTTGTGGTTCTGTTTGGATGAGACACCAGGATCCAGTCTAGGATGGAGCCTGTGAGGTTAGTTTTGTTGGGCCTGGTGGTAGAGTTAATAAGTTGCGTGAAATTGAAAAGATTGATTGATATGGTGGGGTTGTGGTCACTGATTTTTTGCCAGTTGATATTTACATCTCCCATATTATAAGTTTCAAGTTTAATATTTGAGGAGGACCAAGAGAGGATGTCTTCCAAGGTATTGGTGTTGTTTCCAGGAGGAATGTAAAGGGAGATGATGCAGATACTTTTATGGTCATTTAATTTTAGAAGGCTGGTTACTAGTTCAGCATTATTAAAGGAAGGGATAGGATTTGCGAAGGGAGTGATGCATAAGTGATTGGTATAGATGAGTGCTACACCACCACCTCTTTTATTTATGCGGTCAGATCGGAGGGATTGAAATCCAGGGGGAAGGAATTCAGTGTCGGTTATGTGTGGTTTTAACCAAGTTTCAGAGATGGCTACAATATCAGGTGAATTATGGTTTAGCCAGGCATGAAAGAGGGTGATTTTATTAGTTAAGCATTGGGTGTAGATGCTGAGGAATTTGAGGTCTTTACAATTTGGTTTATTTTTAAGCTAAGGTTATTTGTTTGAGAAATGTTTGGTCCAGGGTTGGGATGAATGTCACCTGCTAAGCAGAGGAAAGAGAGAAGGTTAATAAGTTTGTTAGGCTTTAGTTTGTTAGGGAAATGATGGTAAGGGGTGGGTTTAGGTTTGTAGTATTTATTTGGGATTTGGAAGAGTTTTAATGTTAATAGAAAGGAGGGGTGAAATGGAGTTAAAGAGGCAGAGATACTGTGGTAATGATTGGTAGGGTATAGTGGTGGAGGTGGATATGGAGGGTTTAGGTGAAGGTTGGTATAAGAGGTGGGATGGTATAGAGGAAGAAGAATAAGGAGTAGGAGTAGTGCAGGGGCACGGATTATAGTGGGAATGGAAGGCATTGTAGAATGAAAGTTTGATTAGGGGTGACAAAATATGTAGGTTAGATAGAGTTAGGTAAGGCAGGTGGGTGGGAATGGGAGTAGCTTAAAAAGATAAGGTTAGTGGAGGGCAGGTAGTTTTGGGGAAATGGGTGGAGTAATCTAGTGAGGGGATTGGGTGATGTAAGTGGGAGGGAGTATGGGATGGTAAATAAATGTAGGACCACTGGGGGTGGGTGGGAAATGGGGGCAGGATAGGGAGCGGAGTGAGCGGGTTAGTTTTTGTTTAAGTTATAGTGTGCTATGGTTAGATTTTGTTTAAATTATAGTGTGTTAGGGTTAGTTTTAAAATATGCTACTGTATTATGAGCTGTGGTAGGTTTTTGCATGAAGAACTAGTTTAGAATTAAGCTCACTGTGTGAGAAGAGGTGCTTCTATCGTTCTGGGTAGAATTTACTATTGGTAGGATCAGAGTGATTTTTTTAATTTGCTGTGTGTTTGGTTTGCTTATTTAAACTTTGTGTGTTTGTAGATGACAATCCTCTGTTTGACAGTAACAACATAAGCATGTCTGGGGACTTGACATCAAAACCTGATCTCACTATACATGGGAAACGCTAAACAGTCCACCACATGGTTGCGCATGGTTGAGAACTACATTCAACAGATCTTATTGGTCACACATTTGATTTTGTAAAAATAAAATCTATAAGACCTGAGTTACATTTGACAGTATCAGTGTGTGCTAAACCAGGTCTGTTGCATTGCCAAACATAATTCATTGTGAATACAACTCTGCACTGTTTCCAATGCTTGCATGTGGCTGTGCAGATTTATAGACAGCTGCTACCAAGTGCACATCTACATAGTGTCCCTACAGAGCTGGTGTGTTGAGTTCTGATCTTGATGTAGAAAGTTGGCCCCAGGTTGTTTTCAATCCAGGGTCCCTCACACACTTTTAAATCCATGCAAAAGTACATGTCCTTTTGGGCTCACTTTCCTGATTGCTTTAAATACAGACTTTACCAGATTGTCTTAAATTGCATTTATTGTTGATAAAATTTGTTTGGATGTCTGTTTTATAATTGAGCAATCTTTATTTTTTTTCCAACAAGAAATAGAATAAAATGTAAGTACAATAATAACAAATCTACTCACACAGAACATTTCAACCATAAAAGACCACCCAAACTGCTGCCATTATGTATCTATATTCATGAATTGCAGTCAAATAAATGACTGTGGATACCAACCATATTTCAAATGCAAAATAGCCACAGTAAATTATTTTAGCTTTCAATACACAAACCACACTAGACCTATAAACCAGACTAATGACATCTTAACTTGATCATGACAGTAGGGTCAGTCATTTTCAGGCACCAACATCTCCTTTACCCAGCCATCAATTATAGCTACATTTCTAACTCTATGCACCTTAGATGTATGATTGTGTTAAAATAATAATTAAAATAGCCACTGACTATAGTATATTTCAAGTCTGTTTCACAAAAATACACAGCAGACATGGTAAACTATTCCAGTTTATTTCACACAAATTACACTTATTCTAAATTTATCTCTTTCACAATTTACTTGTATATTTTTAATAACTTACCTTCTCTCCTCTTAAGTGATTGTGTTCTACTCCTCTAAGCCCAGTGGGGGTTGGAACTCTCCCAGGCTCACTATGTTTTTTGATCATCTTTTTCAACAACAGCCCACTACATTTTTTTGAACATTTTTAGTGAAAGAACATAACTTTAAGCTAGTGATTTTTATCACTGTATATATTAAGCAGTTTAGAGTATTTAAATATTATTCATGTATTCAGAGAATTTCTGTATTTTTATTATGCATTTATTTGATTCTTCATACTGGATGTTTTCAATGCTGCTGGTTGATTTTGACATGTGATCTGGATTTTGTCAGTATAAAATCATGCAGTGGGAAGTGTTTGGTAGTTCTAATGATGACCATAGAGCCAAAAGCACTTACCAACAATGTATATGGTAATAAAACTGTAAAATATTTCTAGTGTGTCTGTGTGTAGGGTTCCTTGGTCAACTATCATCCCTTAACTAAATACTTTCAGGGTATTTTTATAGTTATTGAAGTGACTGCATGTTGTTTCCTTTTTAATGATACTGACTGAGCCTGTCTTAACTAACAAAACTGCACTAAGATGTTAAAAAGTGCATTAGATGGAATCTAGGTACGGATATCTAATAAATCAGTTTTAGATATTTAGAGAGGAGATCAGTATCTGTTATAACAAAGCAAACAGCATTTTGTTCAGGTTGCCAAATTCTTGCAGTCAAATGCTAAATCCTTTCAAAATTCTTAGATTCAGCTTGATATAGTTGAGAAAATTGTGACAGTTTTAGATTTTTCTGCTGTCTGAACCCTCCTTTACTCATGTCCTCTTAGTTGCACTCATCTGCTGACATAACTGTGGTTCAAATCTAGCAATGTTCCATTCGTCATTACAACTTTCTTTCCCTATTGTCCTTTCTGTCACTCACACACGCTGTCTCATTCCATGTATTACAGAATCTATCACTCATATCTTCTATTTTTTTGGAATAATTACATTCCTCGCTAACTGAATCTTTTTTTTAAGTCGTGCAGTAGGTTCTCTCAATTATTTGATATACAACATTAAGTTGTATTTAAGTAATTTGTTTAGCATGCTTTTCTTCAATAATCAATTAGTACATTGAAGAAACCCTCAGACTCCTTTTCATACCAATTCGCATGTTCTGTTAGAAGAAACTTGCTTTATGAAAGATTAATAATGGATCTACTTTATTCCCGTGAAAGCCAAATCAGTCGAATACGACTCACGCGAACCATAATGAGCGAAACACGAATATGTCGAACACACTAAAGTGCGAAATTCGAAAACTCGATCTCTCATAGTTGGCCAACCCCACCGCCTGCAACATACTACCTACAGAAACACAGTAAAAAAACAACACATATACACACTAACCAAAACCCTACTTCTAACCCTAAAGTAAAGCACCAAAACCCTACTTCTAACCCTACACTAAACCCCACATACACAACTATCTATGCACTATCCTTAACCCCTCCCTAACTCTAAGGTCCGTAACTACCGCACACTTGCCCTACTGAGCTATACCCAAACAAACTAAATATTCCACACACATACACTTAACAAAACCTTACACTAAACCCTACATACATTACCTATCTATGCACTTACCTTAACCCGCACCCTAACCCTAAGGTCCGTAATTATCGCACACTTACCTTACGGAGCTATTCTGCAGATGGGCCAACTATGCAAATTCGATATTTCCACTTTCTCGGTTTAGTGTGTTTCGCTCGTTATGTGTCATGCAAATTGTATTTGACCGATTTGGCTTTCGCGGGAATAAAGTAGACCCCTAATAATCATGTCTTTAAGTCCCTGCTCAGTGTAAATTGCTAGTTTGTTGACATAACTCACATACAGAGAGTGCGCCATTTGTTTTCTTGGCTTCCATTGAATGACTTTTGGATTATCTCAGTAGATCACATATAACTCAGATGGTGCAGTGGTGCAGTGGTTGCATTGTCCCCTCACAACAAAAGGTTCACTGGTTAGATTCTCAGGTGGGGTCCCTTCTGTGCAGTGTCTATATGTCCTCCTTGGGTCTATGTGGGGTTTCTCCCCATGCCTCTGCTTATAATTGGCTTCATTCCAAGTTTGACTTTCCTGGTAAATAAATAAAAATTGATTTGTTTTAAAAACATCTTTAATAACAGATCTTTTTTCATTGTTAATCTCTTACTTTATATAGATGAACTTAAAAGCATTTATCTTTTGAGAATAGAATTCCTCTTTTATTTATTTCCACATACCTTCTTGTAGCTAGCAATTTTAATTAGGAAAATAATTATTCTAAACAGTGAAGAAATATAAACTTTTTGTGTTATTAGCACTTCTGTCAGATCATTTTTGCAGAATGTCTCCTTAGTGTTTCAGAAGAGCAAACACAACGGCACAGATTACCTTGACATGTTCATCTTTACAGGTGCTAATTTGTTGTGTTAGCTTTTCCTAATTAGAAACTCACCTTGCTGAGGTACATTTTGCAGATAATGGTAATGAATATAGACTTCAGTTTTTAGTATATGTGCTAATGAGTACTGGTGGTGTCAACCCGTTCATCTCACACTGTGCGATATCAGGGTGCACGAAAGTTATAACAACAAACTCCAGGAGAACTGCAAGCAGAAACCAGTGTGCATAACCAGTGTATACCACTATCATCAAGCCCAAAATTAAGTCTGGATGCTATTAAAAAAAGAAACTTAATTTAGCTGCAGTCGTTCTACGAGTTGTTTGCAATCTGAATCATAGCTGCTTTATAAGTGCTTCAAAAATGTCTTAATATGTTTAGAGAAGGTCAAACCACCGTATTCATAAATGAAGTTCACAGTGAGTAGTAGGAATTATGCCAGTTATTGGGTCAGAATGGAACACAGTTAAGTAGCTCATGCTATGATTCCATTTTGTTAAAACTTTTTTTTAAATGCAGGTGTTGTCTTTATGTACTCAATATACCTTTGCAGCTTTTCATGTTGTATCCTCATAAGTAACGTGATGTTTCACTTACTCTTTATATATAATACCATCCAAATATACTTTGCATGTTTTAACCTGGCAGAATCCAGTTTATATAAATTATTGCTTCCTTTCGGTTCCCTATTACGAGAGCAAAAGTCTGTTTAAGCAAATCCATAAACGTCGACATGCATTGCGCAAACCAGCATTACCGCGAATGTCCAAAACCTCGAATATGGAAATGTAGAATTACCATGGTTGGACCGTCTGTGGTATAGCTCCATAAGGTAAGTGTGCAATAGTTACTGACCTTATGGTTAGGGTGCGGGTTAAGGTAAGTGCATAGATAGTTAATGTATGTAAGATTTAGTGTAGGGTTAGGAGTAGGGTTTTGGTAAATGTATGTATGTATGTGGATTATTTATTTTGTTTGTTTATATTTTCGTAGGGGAAGTGTGCGGTAGTTATGGACCTTAGGGTTAGGGAGGGGTTAAGGATAGTGCATAGATAGTTGTGTATGTGGGGTTTAGTGTAGGGTTAGAAGTAGGGTTTTGGTGTTCTACTTTAGGGTTAGAAGTAGGGTTTGGTTAGTGTATGTGGTTTATTTTGTTTGGGTAGGTAGTATGTAGCTGGTGGTGGGGTTGGCCAACTATGACAGTTCGAGATTTAAAATTTCACGGTTTAGTGCATTCGGTATTCTCATGGTTCATGTAATTTGTGTCGTGTTTTGGTATTCACTCAAAATGAGTTTCACTCTGGTAATATAGACCTCTTCCTTTCCTATATCTGACCCACTAATGTTTTTTAAGCAGCACTTAAATACATTAACCACAACAGCTTCTGCTTCTTCAATCTCCCATAGGTTTTGATTCCTTGGACCTTCTAATAACAATATATGTGGTACAATATTAAACATTAGTGGCTGTCATAATAAAGTGCTATCACTAGATGGTGATGGAAAGCAACATACAGGATTCTGTGCACGGAAGAGGCACATTGGTATGATACAAGTCTGCAACAGAAAAAAATGGCCATTGCTTTGGGCTGTAAATGTTCCAGAATATGGCAGCAGTTCAGTCGATTGCAGTTGGTATGCTCCCAAGTTTACACATAAAACCCACATTCCAATTTCCATTGCTTTTAACATATTGCATGGCTGGCATTGCATATACCTGTTCTCCAACCACTACAGGGAGTGGTTCTATCGAGGGACCTGAAGTAGACCTGCTGCTGAAAAGATAACAACATACTATTGTCTGTACCTGCTACACAGTCATGACAAGGAGTGATTTACAGATATTTATACTATATTACCATGACTATGGAACAGCCATCATTTCAGTATTATGGGATTGAAGGGATCTGATATTTTTAAAGCTGCTGTCTTTGGATAATACCTCATAATGTTGTTCCGGAGTTCCAGGATTGGCACAATTGAATGTGGTTGCCAAAGAAACTTTTTGCAAACACAAAGATAT
>NC_056749.1:714476576-714511576 GCF_019279795.1 Protopterus annectens
GAGAGGTTGTTGTCTCTAAATGCTCTGTATAACTAAATAAGATCTCCTCTTAAATATCTGTAAGAGACACTGTACAAGTTCAGATATTTTAGTCTTTCATAATAACTTACATTTTCACATCCATGGATGCCCTTGATATATTTCCAATGTACTCTTTCCAGTTTATTTATGCTTCATTTTAAGGTTTCCATATTTTTGTTATGTACTCTAGTTTGGGTCTAGTTTGATTCTCGGCTGGAGTGCCTTCTGTGTGAAGTCTTCATGTCCTCCCTGCGGTCGCGTGACATTAAAGACATGCAGGTAGGTGCAAGCGTGAATGAGAGTGCCTTCGCTGAAGGTTGGGCATCGGGCTGGCAACTCAGCACCGTAAAAATCCACTGCCAATCATTAGTGGACCAGAGTTCCGCTGTGGCGACCCCTAACCGGGAAAAGCCAAAAGTCTTTTTACTCAAGTTTGGGTCTAATGTAACTAACAAACTATGATTTTTATCATTTCTGATTTCCTAGACCATATAAATCTTTTTATACATTATATATAACTATCATTAAACAATTGGTTGATATGATTAGAAAAACTCAAAGCTGGATCTACCCATATACCCAGGTCCTTAAATCTCTATGTCCACCTGGTTAACTACTCTCTCTTATGCTCATTTATATCTCTACTATACAGTTTTCTTCTATTACAGCTCCTATTGTCTAGTATTTTCCTCAAACTGCTTCCTCACAGTCTTTGATTTGTATATTTTTCTCTATTTTTCATAAGCAAAATATTTTACTTCCATAACACTGTTGCATAACCTCTCAGTCTAGGACTGCTCACTTCTTGTTATCAGTTATTAATTACTTATCCAGATCAATGGATTTCACATTTTTTTCAAGTTGTTACTATAAAGAAAATTATTAATGAATCATTTATTTGTAAAACTTTACACTCATGTAAATATGTTTCTTATTAATGTAGTAATGCAGATTTTTCATTCATTCTGTACTGCATTTTTATGTGTGGAGCTTTTCTTCCTGGGTCTTCACTGAAAAAGGGCCACCAGCCAAGTTGGGCACTAAACAAATGTAAATAAATAAAAATAAATAAAGAAATATGTGCTGTATTAAATATCCACCTTTCAATGTATGTCTCCCAAATTTTATATTCTTAGTTTTTGATGTATTTATCAGCATATTATTCTCCTGTGCCCAAATGGTCAATTTAGTCAAGTTCTTTTGCAGACACGCCTTATCTGTAACACGTAATCAGTTTACCCATTTTCATGTCATCTGCATAGACTGTAGAACACCTCAGATGAAAAAGTTAGGTTTGAAAGATACAATCTAAATAAATAAGGGACTAGGAGAGAGCCCTGTGGAACTCCCTGATTGTAACCAAGAATTTCACCTGTCCAATTGCTGTATGATACTTGCCATGTCCTATTTGTAAGCCATGCAGCTATCCATCTTATCAAGAGTACATTGAATCCTAGTTGTTCAAATTTATTGATCAGTATTTGTGTATGATCCTGTCAAATTCTGAAGTTAAGCCTATATAAATTAAATCACAGCACAATGTTTCATTCATAACTGTTATTATATTGTTAGAGAACATCATGTTACAGGTGGTAATAGATCTATTTTCAACATATGCATGCTGATATATGGTTTCAAGTCCCAACCTATCCAGTTTTGACAATAACGTATCGAGTATTGTCCATTATTTTTTAAATGTATTTATTTATGAAAGTAGGCTTAAGTGTCTGTATGACTCTGGGTTTGTCCTACTCCCCTTTCCCTTAAAGACAGATTTAACAAGTGAATGTACATTCTCAGAAATGCTTGTAAAAATAAATCCTGTTTCTTAAAAAAGTTTGTTTTGCAAAATTGTTATTTTGGTAGTGCTATAGCTCTTGTGACATGATTTGCATTTTTATGACTGCAAAGTTTTGTGCCATTTTTGGACTGAGTTCTGTTTTAGTTTTGTTTTGCTTCTTAACGTAAGTCTCAATAGATTCTCAGGTCCTTGAATTAGTGGGAGGTCACAAAAAATGTTTTTCAAATTGTTATCCTTACTTTATATTGCTTGGCCGTCTCATGATTTAAACAACTGGTACTCACACTAAAATGTAAAACTCACTAAAAAGATCTTATGATTTTTCAGGCAAGTTTTTAAAGTCTGGATTATATTTTGCTACTATTGTAACCCTGTCACAAGTTGGGGGGATGTCTGGTCCTCTTGGCTCTGTACAGAAATGTTGAGAAGTAGAATTGTGAGACTTCAAAGACAAAAAAAAAAAGAAGGGAAAATATTAAAAATGCTTTTCTCCTTTAATTTCACCTGCACCCAATGATGTAGGGACCATTCCCTAACTTCTTAAGTATATATATATATATATATATATATATATATATATATATATATATATATATATACACCAACTTTGAGGTTGTCATACCTAGGAGAAAAATGGTATATTCCAAGAAATGGCTATCTCATACTTAATAGATGTAAGTCTGGAGTTTTGGTCGTTTGGTTTCCACATTTGAGAACTGCATAATCCAGGTTTTGACATTTTAAATGGTTATCATCCCCTTTTTATACTGGAGTAGCTATTTTCTTGGTAGGTGTATTGCTCATTCCACAGATCTGTCAATCTGCATTACAGATTGACCCTAGTCATGGAAAGCTTCCATCATCTGTTCCAAACATTCCTCTCTTCCTTAGCAGAGCAAGTGTGGTGCTGTCATCGCACCTGATTATACATTTCAGACGTCTTTGTGTGGCTGGGAAGAGTGCTGTTTCTGTACAGCTGCATTTGCCTTTCTATTGGTGTCCTTTAAGTACATCAGTAAGATTCCTTAACATTCAGGAACGCCACACTTAAAGCCAAATATGCAACAGAGTAATAGATCGGTGGATCCATTTAGTTCCTTGTTCAAAATCCTACAGTGACTCTATCACATGACAAAACTATGAATAAATTGTCAATAAAATGGATACAAATAAGTGGCCTTTGAATACATGGCCATAGAAATTCTTTTAATGTTTTGCAATGAAGAAGTTGCATATTGTGGAGCCATTCTAATCCCATTTTAGACCCCGTAAAATGAACATAATCCATTCTATAAAAAACAAGCTGTCACATGTCACAGCAGATTCTAGAATTTGATAAACTACATCCAGTATAAAGTCATAATGATCGTCTTACTTTTATAAGTACTTAAGACATACAGCAGTGCCGTCCTTCTTTCGATGTTTGTATAGACTGATGTAATCATGCTAAAGCAATGTTAGTTGAAAAACTATGATATTATTTCCTGGTGACTGAAGGGGTTCTGCTATTGTTCTAGACAAAATTTACTGCTGAATACAAGAGCAGTGTGTTTTTAATTGGACTCTGTGCTCTGGTTTGTTTGCTTAAAGGTGATGTCTTGGTGGTCATTGACACTATGCTTCGCTCGGCTATGACTACATGAGTATCCTGAGGACATTTATTTGAACCTGCTCTCAAAACCTGATCCCACAGCACCTGCTAGATGAATATTTTCTGCTTTTACACTTAAATTATAGTGTGTTAGAGTTGATTTTAAAGCACTCTACTGTGTTTCTGGTGTGGTAAATGTTTGCATTTACAACTGGTTTAGCAATTAATCTGGTGAGACAAGGTAAGATGCTATTTTCCTGGGTAAATTTTATTGTTGGCTGCAAGAGCAGTGTGTTTTCTAAGTGACCTGTCTGCTCTCATTTGTTAGTTTAAACTCGGGTTTTTGGACATTGAAACTCTGCTTGGCTGGGCTGTAACTACACAAGCACACTTAAGGATATTTAGTCAGATTTGACCTCAAAATCTGATCCCATTACATCTGGAAAGCAACAATTTTCTATTTAAGTTATAGTGTACTAGGGCTAGTTTTAAAGTAGTCTATTGTGTTATGTGCTGTGCTACATTTTTGCATGAAGAACTAGTTTAGCAATTAAGCTCATGGTGTCAGAAGGGGTGCTATTGTTCTGAGTAGAATTTACTATTGGTAGGATCAGAGTGATTTTGTAAATTCACTGTTTGCTTTGGTTTGCTTATTTAAACTTTGTGTGTTTGTAGATGACAATCCTGTACTTGACAGTGACAACATAAGCATGTCTGGGGACATGACTTTAAAATCTGAGCCCACTACATATGGGAAACGCTAAACAGTCCACTGCATGGTTGCACATGGTTGAGAACTACTTTCAACAGATCTAATTGTTCACTCATTTTGGTTTTGTAAAAATAAAATTTATAAGAGATGAGTTGCATTTGATAGTATCAGTGTGTGTGCTAAACCAGGTCTGTTGCAGTACAAAACAATATTCACTTGAGTAAAGTCTACATTGTTGCCAATGCTTGCATGTGACTGGGCAGATTTATACACACCTGCCACTAAGTGCATATCTACATAGTATCCCTACAGAGCTGGTGTGCAGAGTTCTGATCTTGATGTAGAAAGTTGGTCCTGGGTTGTTTTCAAACCAGGGTCCCTCACACATTTTTAAATCCATGCATAAGTGCATGTCCTTTTGGGCTCACTTTCCTGATTGCTTTAAATACAGACTTATTTACCAAATTGTCTTAAATTGCATTTATTGTTTATAAAACCTGTTTGGATGTCTATTTTAAAATTCATTAATCTTCAATTTTTTCCAACAAGAAATAAAATACAATTTAATTACAATATTAACAAATCTACTCACACAGAATATTCCAACCATAAAAGACCACTCAAACTGCTGCCATTATGTATCTAATATATTAATGAATTGCAGTCATGTAAATGACTGTGGATACCTACCATATCTGAAATGCAAAATATGCGCAGTAAATTATTTTAACTTTCAATACGCAAACCACACTAGACCTATAAACCAGACTAATGACAGCTTAACTTGATCATGACAGTAGGGTCAGTCATTTTCAGCCACAGACATCTCCTTTACCCAACCATCAATTATCAATACATTCTGACTCTATGTACCTCAGATTTATGACTCTGTTAAAATAATAATTGAAATAGCCACTACAGTATATTTCAAGTCTGTTTTACAGAAATACATAGCAGACATGATAAACAATTCCAGTTTAATTAACACACTAATCACACTCATTCTAAATTTATCTCTTTCACAATGTACTTGTATATTTTTAATAACTTACTTTCTCTCCTCTTAAGTGATTGTTTTCTACTTCTCTAAGCCCAGTGTGGGTTGGAACTCTTTCAGGCTCACTATGTTTTTTTATCATCTTTTTTCAACAACAGCCTGCTACATCTTTTTTGAACATTTTTGGTGACAGAACATAACTGTCAACTAATGATTTTATCACTGTATATAGTAAGCAGTTTAGAGTAAACAGTATTCATGTATTTAGGGAATTTCTGTACTTTTATCATGTATTTATTTGGTTCTTTGTACTGGATGTTTTGAATGCCGTTGGTTGATTTTGATATGTGATCTGAATTTTGTCAGTATAAAATCATGCGATAGGAAGTGTTTGGTAGATTTAATGATGTCCATAGAGCCAAAAGCACTTACCTACCATGCATGTGATAATAAAACTGTAAAATATTTCTAGTGTAGTCGAACAATTTATTCCTGTTGAATTCCTGATGACCTCTCTGTTCTTGAAGGTGTAGGTTTCCTGGGTCAACTATCAGCTCTTAACTGAATACTTTGAGGGTATTTTTATAGTTATTGAAGAGCCTTCATGTTGTTTCCTTTTTAATGGTACTGACTGAGCCAATCTCAACTAATAAAACTGAACTAAGGTGTTTAAAAGTTACTTAGATGGAATCTAGATGGGATTTTCTAATAATCAGTTTTAGATATTCAGAGTGGAGATCAATGTCTGTCACAACAAAGCAAACATTATTTTGTTCAGGTTGGCAGATTCTTGCAGTCGAATGCTAAAGCCTTTCGAAATTCTTAGTTTCAGCTTTGCATAGATGAGAAAATTGTGACAGTTTCAAATGTTGCTGCTGTCTGAACCCTCCTTTACTCATGTCCTTGTCGTTGCACTTATCTGCTGACATAACTGTGGTTCAAATCTAGTAATGTCCCATTCGTCATTACAACTTTCTTTGTTGTCCTCTCACTCAGGTACTCTGTCTCATTCCACGTATTACAGAATCTATCACTTATACCTTCTATTTTTTCTTGGAATAATTACATTCCTCAGTAATTAAGTTTGTTTTTAACTTGTGCAGTAGGTTGTCTCAATGATTTGGTATACAACATTAAGTTGTATTTATTCATTTGTTAAGCATGATTTCCTTAAATACTCAGTTAATGCATTTAAGAACCCCTCACACTTCTTTCATACCAATTTGCATGTTCTGTTACAGGAGACTTACTTTATGAAGGACTAATAACCCTGTCTTTAAGTCCCTGCTCAGTATAAATTGCTACTGTGTTGGCATAACTCACATACAGAGAATGTGCAATTTGTTTTCTAGGCTTCCATTGTATGGCTTTTGGATTATCGCAAGAGATCGCATATAACTGATGCATGTTAAAAACTTCTTTAACAGCAGATCTTTTTTTTTCATTGTTACTCTTACTTTTCATAGATGAACTTGAAAGCATTTATCTTTTGAGAATATCATTCTTTTTTTATTTCTTTCCACATACATTCTTGCAGCAGGTAATTTTAATTAGCAAAATAATTATTCTAAACAGTGAACAAATATAAACTTTTCGTGTTATTAGCACTTCTGTCAGATAATTTTTGCAGAATGTCTCCTTAGTGTTTCAGAAGAGCAAACACAATGGCACAAATTACCTTGCCATGCTCATTTTTGCAGGTGCTAATTTATTAATCTTGCTGTTGTGTTAGCTTTTCCTAATTAGAAACTCACCTTGCTGAGGTACATTTTGCAGATAACGGTAATGAATATAGACTTCAGTTTTTAGTATTTGTGATAATGAGTAATGCTGGTGTCAACCCGTTCACCTCACACTGTGCGACATAAGGGTGCATGAAAGTTATAACAGCAAACTCCAGGAGAACTGCAAGCAGAAACCAGTGGGCATAACCAGTGCATACCACTATCATCAAGCCCAAAATTAAGTGCGGATGCTATTAAAAAAAGAAACTTAATTTAGCTGCAGTCGTTCTATGAATTATTTGCAATCTGAATCATAGATGCTTTATAAGTGCTTTAAACTGTCTTAATATGTTTAGAGGAGGTCAAGTCACCATATTCATAAATGAAGTTCACAGTGAGTAGTAGGAATTATGCCAGTTATTGGGTCAGAATGGAACACAGTTAAGTAGCGCATGCTATGGTTCCATTTTGTTGAAACTTTTTTTTTTAAATGTCTTTATGTACTCAATACACCATTACAGATTTTCATGCTGTACCCTCATAAGTAATGTGATGTTTTACTTACTCTTCATACATAATACCATCCGAGAGTACTTTGCATGTTTTAACCTGCAGAATCCAGTTTATATAAATTATTGCTTCTTTTCTTATATCTGATCCACTAACGTCTTTAAGCAGCACTTAAATACATTAACTATGACGGCTTCTGCTTCTTCAATCTCCCATAGGTTTTGATTCCTTGGACCTTCTAATAACAATATATGTGATACAATATTAAACATTAGTGACTGTCATAACAAAGAGCTATAACTAGATGATGCTGGAAAGCAATGTATAGGATTATGTGCATGGAAGAGGCACATTGATTTATTCATTGGTATGATACAAGACTGCAACAGAAAAAGATAGCCAGTGCTTTGGGCTGTAAATGTTGCAGAATATGGCAGCAGTTCAGTTGATTGCAGATGGTATGCTCCCATGTTTACATGTAAAACCCACATTCCAATTTCCATTGTTTTTAACATATTGCATGGCTGGAATTGCATGTACCTATTCTCCAACCATTACAGAGAGTAATTCTATACAAGGACCTGAAGTAGACCTGCTGCTGAAAGGACAACAACATATTATTGTCCGTACCCGCTACACAGTCATGACAAGGATTGATTTATAGATATTTATACTATATTGCCATGACTATGGAACAGCCTTCTTTTCAATATTATGGGAATGAAGGGTTGTAATATTTTTACAGCTGCTGTCTTTGGATGATACCTCATGATGTAGTTCTGGAGTTCCGGGAGTGGCATCATAGAACAAGGTAGCCAAAGAAACTTTTTGCAAACACAAAGATATATATATATATATATATATATATATATATATATATATATATATATATATATATATATATATATATATAGTGACGCCAGTAGTTGTGGCACAATCTTTAAACCATGCTTTGCCCCCTCCAGTCCTGTCCTGCCATAGGCTGGTGGCTCTACTCACGGTTTGCATTCAGTATATTTACCTTACCTGAAGACTCCTATCATTCTATGTCATACCAAGCTCCAGACAGAGAAAAGAACCTCCAGAGATCCTCCACTGCTCTCTTTACTATCTCTACCTGTGCTAGAACTGCCCAGAAAAATGTATGTAATCTAATGGGAAGGATATTGTTACCTGTTACTATTGTGTATGACCCTGTGTATGATAGCTAGCAGCCTACCACAGATTTCAAATACCCCCTACTTTTTAACCATCCCTGCTACCCTAAGTGCCCCTGTTATTTACTGTCTGTCCACTAGGTGGCAGCATATGCCCACTCCATACTATTCACTTTATCTCCCATGCTAAGCAGGTACTGAATCACTTCAAAGGGGTCCACTAATACCCTGCCCAAGCCTTCAACCTCTGTGACCCTCCTTGCTCTTACTTATCAACACTTATAGTAAACTGGTGCTTCATTCTCCATACCTTTCATACCTCTTGCTTCATTCTCCACACCTTTTCTACCTCTTAACTTACCTATCCATCCACTAATTGTTTCTTGCAGTCTTGTCTTCTTCCTTACCCTTGGCTCTACCCGCTCTGTTCACCCTGAGGGCTCACTCCACTCTCCTACCATGCTCCCATATTCCACCAGCCCCCAGCACATCTACACTTAGACCTATAACCACACCCATCCTCTCTACCAACCAATCATATCATATGACCCAAATTACTGAACACACCCCTAATTACAGAATCTAACCAAACTCAATTACTGCAACCTACCCCAGTATCTAACTGACTCTCAAATACCTCACCCCAATCTACCACCATGCTTATCATATCTGCCCCCACCTTAACCCATGTAGCATTTCTTCTTACTTTGTCTTATCTAAACTATCTTACAGCTCCACCTAACATTACTCACCTCCCTTCCATATAACTAACACATTCCTCAGACCTCACACACCTGCCTCATTCCTCATCTCCCTCTCTCTGTTCAACAATAACAATACTACACTATTCCCCTACAAACTCAAACCCATCTCCAACAAAACTACACCCCTCTTCATCAACATTACTCCAATAAAACTAGTAACCCACAAACAAGAAACTAAACTACTCAAACACTTTTAATTACATATTCGTCACTTCATCACCATGTTTCTGTCTGGCGATATCCACCCAAACCCTGGCCCCCCTTCTCCACAGAATACAACTTCCCCTTCACATTCCCCCCACATAACCAGAAAGTCCCTCCACTTCACAGCTCTAAATGCTCAAAGCATGTGCAATAAAATCCCCAACCTCCATGCCCAGCTCCTTCACAATCAACCAGATATACAGTCCATCGCTGAAATCTAGTTGAAACCTCACATAAATGACTCCGAACTAATTCCACCCAACTACTGCATTATTTGAAAAGATAGAACAAACAAGAAAGGTGGGGGAGTAGCACTGCTCTACTAATCCTCTCTTTCAGTTACTCCCCTCACCAAACACATTCCACAATTTAATAATGCAGAACTAGTTTCACCCCTACTTGAGATAAACAAACAGAAATTCATCTGTATTGTGTCCCTCTACTTCCCTCCAGGTGATAATATCACAACACTAAAACATATTCTCTCTTGGTTTTCTACCAATGTAACTAATGAAACCATCATCCTGGGTGATGTAAATATCAACTGGGATGCTATTCATTCCCCTACAAACCCCCTAAATATAAATCTCTACAATTTATCCCAGCTCATCAACACCACAGCTAGACCTTCCAAGGACTTCTCCGCTGGAAGTACTCTTGACTGGATTCTAGTATCCCATCCTCACTACATCTCTGACAGTGGTACTCTTCCTGACCCCCTCAGCGACCACTTCCCTACCTTTGCCTACCGTCTTTATTTCCCCTTACAACTATCCCATATCTATAGCTCTATCTGGTCATTATCAAACTTCAACCCCAAAATATTCTCAAACTTGCTCAGACAAACAGATTGGAATCCACTAAGGACTCTACCTCTAGATAGTGCTGTTAGCTATTTCAACACAACCTTTCTACACTTGCTAAACTCCTTGGCCCCCCTGAGAACAAAACAAATTAAAAGTAAATCTGTACCATGGTTAACTAAAGACACCTTAAGCATAATGACACTCCGAGACAAAGCTTGGAAACATTACCAGAAACACAAAACAATCACCACCCTTAACAAATACAAACTACTGCGTAACAAAGTAAAAGAAAACGTATTTCTTCTGACCACAAATCCTATTTTTCCACACTACAAACTAATCACAGTACAAACACTAAAACATTCTGGCAGGGAATCTCCTCTCTGCTTACTCATGGAAAAAAAGAAAACCCCTGCCCTGTCCCAAATGCCACTGACATAGACATTGCTACCCAATTCAACTCTTTC
The DNA here is from genome assembly GCF_019279795.1 of Protopterus annectens. Taxonomy (NCBI): domain Eukaryota; kingdom Metazoa; phylum Chordata; order Ceratodontiformes; family Protopteridae; genus Protopterus; species Protopterus annectens. Next base: position 714,487,331 of record NC_056749.1, read on the forward strand.
TTTATTTATTCCATTGTCAGACTAGCTACTTCCTTCACCAACCATCCTACTTCTACACCTCTACAGTCACCTACTCCTTCCTCCTCTAGTACCTCTTCTCACTCAACTACCCCCTCCTCCATACCCCCTCCCTTCTCCATACAGCCCATACCAATCTCTACTTTTAAAACCTCCTACAAAAGCTGAAACCAGGTTCAAATGCCCCAGACCAAATTCCCTCTTACTTCTTAAAAATATCCACAGAGGCCACAGCCTTTCCCATCTGTATCCTAATAAACAGGTCAATTACAGAAGGTCAGGTACCTCAACCCTGGAAAAAGGCCTTCATTATTCCACTTCACAAAGGTGGGAGCAATAATAATACCCAAAAATTATTGCCCAATTGCCATCCTATCCCCCATTTCCAAACTGCTAGAAAAATGCATCCACCTACAACTATTACCCTATCTTATAAACAACCAACTCCTAACCCCCACACAACATGGCTTCAGGCCCGGCCACAGCACCACCACCACTTTCCTTACCTTCCCCGAAACTATAAACAAAGCCTGCGACTCAAGCCTTATTGTGTCAACCCTCTTCTTAGACCTAGCAAAAGCCTTAGACACCATTTCTCATAACCTTCTCCTCACCAAACTCTCTAACCTGTGCCCATCCCCCACCACTATCAAATGGTTTACCAGTTACCTATCTGCTAGACAACAAGTGGTCAAATGGAAAAAACCTACCTCCCCATTCCTCAGTACTCCCACAGGAGTACCCCAGGGTTCTATTCTTGGGCCCCTGCTATTTAACATTTTCATTAACAACTTCTACCGGACAATCCCTGATACTCACCTCATCCAATATGCCGATAACTCCACCATAATCTGTTCTGCCACCTCCATCCCCATTCCAACAAAACTAACCCAAAATGCTTTCTTCTTAACCAAGCAATGGATGCTAGACAACTACCTAGCACTCAATGCCACAAAAACTAAACTAATGTTATTCACCCCTTCAAAAACCACCATCCTAGACAAAAATACCTTCATCATCACCAGTCAGAATAATACACCCCTCAAAATAGTATCTAATACAAAACTGCTAGGTGTTCTAATCGATGACCAACTCAAGTTCGACACTCACTTACAAGCAAACATCAAGAAAACACACAAGAAACTTGGCATGCTCTATCTCCACAATTGGTACACCCCCCCACCACCAAACTAACACTCATTATAACATACCTTATCCCATCCCTCCTATATGGAGCCACACTCCTCACCAACCTACAATCCTCCCTAAAAGCTAAACTATCCTCCTGTTACTATAAAATTTCAAAGTTTGCATTAGGCCACAGATTCCTAACACATCACTGTACTGCCCTTCACAAACTCAATTGGCTAGAACTACCTAACTACCTCACATATATTCAACTCATTCAAGCCCATAAACTCATCTTTAACCCCTCTCTCTGTCCGTCCCTGGCCACCACCTTTAAGATGCACCAGCCCAATAGATCCCTAAGATCTAACTCCCAAAATCTCATTGAACTACACAAACCCATCTGTCCCCCAGGGAAAAATCTTCTGCCCTTCTCCCTAGCTCGCCTGTGGAATTCTCTTCCTTCACTAATCCGCACAACTAACAACCTATCCGCCTTCAGAACCTTACTCCACTCCCATCTAACTTCCAAATGGGAATGCTCCTGTACCCATCCTACGTGAAGTTCCCAACTCAAGCTACTCCCCTACATTCAGTAGACCTCCTAACATCCTACTATTATTACTTAACTCTGGTAAGCATCTATTGTACTCATACACTTGTATATAAATATAATTGCATAACACTGTAATGCATCTATTGCAATCAACAGATTTTGTACCTAAATGTAATTGTTTAACACTTTATTTTCTTTTTAATGAATGCCTGCTTTTGAATTTTTCCCATTTTTGGTATTACTATATTATCTATTGTTATAATTTGCTTTGTAATTAACTTCTGTTTTTTTCATTTACTGGAGCTTTTCTCCCAAGGACTCCATTGAAAATGGGCTCCTAGTGGCCCAATGGACGAGTCTGGCAACAAACTGCAAATAAATAAATAAAAAAAAAAAAATATATATATATATATATATATATATATATATATATGTGTATTTGAATATATGTGAAGTGCTAGTTTAAAAACAAAGTAGTATGTAATGCATTTTATTCTATTAATGATATAACAAAAAGAATGAATTAATATGTAATTGCAAGAAGTTTTTGAAACTGCAGTGTGCCTTGTTGCAAGTTGGCCTCTGACCCTGGCAGCTGCTAGCTCAGCAAGTTCTAATGTTTATGCTTTTCACAAGTGATTATCTGCTGGGTCAGGAAATTAAATATGTGAAATAATGAAATCTTCTGCTCTTTCCTGTTGGGACGATTGGCCTTGTGTATGTGTTACCAGATAACACGCAGCTGTTGAGAAAGTGTTACAGGGGAACAAAGAAGTGTATTAGAAGACTGAATCTGCTATTGTATTCGAACTAGCCTGGAACCTTGAAGAAGTAACTTCACAGAAAGACATTATGTCTGACCAGGTGGTGAGCAAGGCCATATTGTTACCAGAGGAAAACTTTTTTTAAATACACAGTATCAGCATTATTTTATGAATAGAATACTGTAAGCTAAAGTGATGTAGATGCCCTGTGACTGACCATGTCAGTAAGGTGGGCACAACTTGAATGTAAGAAACTATAAAAATTGTGTACTTCCTGTTTCATGTCAGACAAAATTCTGTACTTGTACGTTTTTTGCCTCCTGGTGTACACTAGTAAACTTTTGAACCTGAACCTCCTGTGTATTGATCTTTTTATTGTATTTAACAGTTTGGTCCTTCTTAGCCGGAAATCCCTCAGACAGCTGCAGATCAGAGTCTACAGGTGGTTGAATACTGCGCAGGAGAAGTTACCAAAATGGTTCTTCTTGGGTGAAAAGACCTCTGACTGAATTGTCATCTAAAGAGGCTGGCCACATTCTGATCTGTGGCCGAAGAGCGGATCCTGGATGGCTCAATACCGGAGGCTCAGGTAGGAAGATTTTTTGCCTTTTTTCTGTTTTAGATCAGGGACTAGGTTACAGTAAATATTGTTGTCAAGATTTGTTATGCAGATCAGGACAAGAGGAATTACTGTGTATTTGGTCATAGATCAGGGTAACAGAATAAGGTAGGCAGTTATTCTAGATAAACTGTGAAAAGAACTGAAATTTTGGTACCATGTGATAAGAAGGGTTACGTAACATTTTCTTTTAACATGGGAATCAGTGCACTAAAACATCGTGAGATCTGCCCCTAACCGAAGATGCAAAATATATGCAATCACAACGTTCTGATAATGTTAGGTATTATACGAAGTGGGTTAACAAATATGAATTTGATGGTAAATTAGATAAAACTTCACTGGTTAAACTCCTTAAGCAACTTAAATCTGATGCGGGAGGTCAGGCAAAAAAGCAACGCCAATTAGGCATTCCTCAGGCACACAGGTGGATTGAGGAAGCAAACCGTAGGGAACAGAAGACTAAAAATTCAAAAGCATTATTTTTAGATAAAGAAGATAATAACATAGTAATAGCAACGGCTCCTCCTCCCCTGCCCCCTCCGTTGCCTTTTCCAGGGTATGAAGCAAGTGGACAGGGTGGTCCACCTCCGCGTTATCCTGAGGTCTCAGCGAGACCACAACCATTTGTTAGAGATACTATTGAAACTAGGTTCCGAGCACGTAAAATACATGGGGATGCAGAATCATATCAAATAGAGAGAAACCTACAGGATGAGAATGAGGAAGAAATGTGTCCGCTTATAGAGGTCCCAAATCCTCAGGCAGGACAGGCAGGGCAGGACCCAACTCTCTTAGTATACAGGCCATGGACACCGGAGGATATCCGGAAAGCTACTGAGGGAATCCCCCATCCGAAAGTTAATTTTACGAAATTTTTAGAAGATTTGCAAGGCATGAGGTTGAGTTACCACTTGAATGGGGAAGAATTAGAAAAATAGTCAGACAAATTATAGGTCCAGATTGGCACATAATTTGTGGCACCTGGAATCCTCATAATGCAGAGTTTAAACCACTCCCACATAGTGACGCAGAACTAGACAATAGAGTGAAAGGTCTTACAGACCGAATCTCTGAGAAATGGAAACCTAGAGCAGACTGGACTTGCATTAACCAATGCATACAACAGGAAAATGAGACGGTAGATGGGTACTATGCTAGATTATTGGAATGTTTTAATAACCATAGCGGTATGACAGTTCCTTAAAATCAAGTGAATGATTCCCCGTATGAACAACAATTGAAAAATGCATTTTTAAAAGGTTGCATTGCACCTATCAATAGCTTCATTACGAAGCATATGATAGACCATCGAACAGGTAGGCTACAAGCCTTACTTGAATATGCTAGACATGCTGAAAGACATTTTAATAGCAAGAAGAAAAAGAAGGCGCAAGTCTTCACTGCTGAAGACGGAGCTGAAGCATTTGTGTTACAGTCAGGCAAAAAGGGAAAGAAAAATGCCCAGGGAAATAAACAGTCTGACAAACAGTCAGAAGATTTTGAGGAAAGGAAAAAAAAGAGGTGAATGCTTTAAGTGCGAGAAGAAGGGACATCTAGCAAGGGATTGTAAACAGAATAAGAAGGTAATCACAGAAGACAAGGGAGATGAGGACTGACTATATGATAGTGAAGATGAAGTCAGAAATCATCAGGAGAAGTTAATAAACAGAGGACAAATGTAAATGTGATAGAAGGAATAGAGGAAGTGCAAGTAGATATGGAGGATGAAGAAAGTGAAATTCTGGATTTAGCATTATTGAGCCTAGAGCTCTACTTAGCAGACACAAAACCGTAAGTTACACTTCTGGTGGAGGGAAGGGAAGTCAAATTCTTGTGTGACTCAGGAGCATCACGGACCCTGATACACCCCTCCAAGTTACCAGAACATTCTGAATCACCTGATTATATATTAGTGAAAGCTGCAAATGGACAGCTATACCGGGAACCACTCTCCCATGATATAGCAATAACTGACCCTGTTTCAGGTATGACTCAAAGAAGTAAGATTGTTGTTTCTGCAAAGTGTCCAGTGAACCTATTGGGTAGGGACCTTATGCAGATATTTGGCGTAGCAGTAGTTCCAACTGTGCAGGGTATGGAGGCAATGAGACAAATGGATACTTTTGTGGTGCGATCGGAGGGTGAAACTTTTTATTGGTACAGCCAGGACCTAGTTATGACTGGTCCAGGGGCAGTAACTGAGGGAATGATGAATGTAGCCATCAGTAAAGCCCCCTCCCTTGACACTGATTGACAGCATTTGTTACACTGTACTCTATACTACTGTAATACGCCAGGACCTGATAAAAAATATGAGCAAGAATTGTTCAAAAATCGTGCAACTAGATTAGTATTACGTACTTTGTGTTGGGATACTGAGGGGAACAGTGTGGTTAGCTGTTCATTACCTCAAGAATTCCTTGCATTATATAGATCAAATCGATTGCCACATGTCAGCTTGACCAAGAATAAAAGCGTAAAATAGGCAGACTTAGGAGAGAAGGTAACAAGATGGGAAAAACAGACTGACTTAGAATTGTCAGAAGAGGGAATACAGAAACAAAAGTTGAATTGGTTGACGCAGACGCACCCGGCTGTACACTTGCAATCTAACGAGGACAGCTGATTAGCATTTTTATTAGAAGAAGAAGAGAAAGCCTTATGTGAGATACCAACGACTCTTTGGTCAACAGGCAAGTCAGACGTAGGACTTATTCGAACAGCAGGACCAGTTACAATTACACCGAAGTCAGCATTTAGGCCACAGAAAAGACAATACCCTTTGATAAAACATGCAGAAATAGGAATCAAGCCTATAATAGCAGCATTACTCAAGGAAGGAGCACTGGTAGAATCTCTTGATTCACCATGTAACACACCCCTATTTCCTGTTAAAAAAGCAAATGGGGAATGGCGGATGGTTCAAGATTTACAAGCTGTAAACAATGCAGTAATACCCAGAGCACCCACAGTGCCAGACCCACATACCTTGTTAAACGACTTGAAGCCCCAACAGAGATATTTCTCTGTGGTAGATATCAGTAATGCTTTCTTTTCAATACCTACACATCCTGATAGTCAGTACTGGTTTGCATTTACATTTCAGGGTAAAAGGTATATCTATACTCGACTACCACAGGGATATTGTGAGAGCCCAACAATATTTGCACAAGAAATGGCTAGCAACCTGGCAGGTTTCACCCCAGCAGGAGGTAGTCAAATTCTACTTTACGTAGATGACATTTTGCTAGCAGCCCCCACCCAGCAACAATGCAGGGAAGATACTGTAGCGCTATTGAAATTCTTAGCAACACAAGGACACAAAGTAAACAAAAGTAAGTTACAACTCTGGAAAAAGCAAGTTAGATACCTAGGATATGTAATATCCAATGAAGGTAGGATATTAGATGAGGATAGAAAGACAGCAATTTTACAAGCACCCAAACCAGCAACCAAGAAGGAAATGATGTCCTTCTTGGGGACAACTAATTTTTGTCGGAGCTGGATACCAAACTATGCTTTGGAATCTGCTCCACTGACTGAGTTGATATATAAAACACCAATGGTAGCACAAGATTTATTACAATGGACACCCAAAGCAGAAACGGCTTTCTGCAGGTTGAAGCAGTTGATAGCTTCTTCATTAGTTTTAGGACTCCCAAATTATCATAAACGGTTCTTTCAGACCATAGATTGTAAGCAAGGATATATGACGTCAGTGCTGACACAGCAACATGGGGATAAGCAACGCCCCATAGCCTATTATTCATCACAGTTAGACCGAGTGGTGCGATCTTTGCCTCACTGTGTACAAGCAGTAGTCGCAGCTGCAATGGCAGTACAGGCCTCGGCCTCAGTAGTATTATTCCACCCTCTCATATTGAGAGTGCCTCATGCAGTCGCGATAATTTTACTGCAAGAAAAAGTAGCATATCTCTCTCCTGCTAGACATCTTTCATGTATGACTATACTGCTGAGCCAACCTCATATGACAATTGAATGATGTACGGCATTAAATCCATCAACATTACTCCCAACTCCTGCAGATGGTACACCGCACAACTGCCTGCAGGAAATTGAACAGTTACCTTGCCTAGACAAGATCTCACAGATATGCCCTTTGATGATGCTGAGGTGACATATTACGTGGACAGCTCATATTTATTTATTTTTTATTTATTTTACATTTGTTGACTGGGATAGTCCGACTGGATACATGTCCATTTTCAGCGGAGGCCTGGGGAGAAAAGCTCCACAAGGAATGATACAATATAGTTACAAAAAAGTGAAATAGTAGTGCAATAAAAAATAGCAGAAAGGAGAAATAGGAAAATACAAAATTACAAAATTACATACAATTTAGTTACTATAACCTAACAGTTTAATTAGGATTCTTAGTGCAATTATTCCAGTAGTACAATAGAAAAAAAATGAGACAGAAATTAAAAAGTAGTTCCAGTGGTGAGCAGATAGTAGGCAACTGGATTAAGTATCCCCTCTGAAGTTGTCCTATGGAGTAAGTGAAGTATCTGTTTGACTGAGGGCATCTAATCTGGATGTATGCATGGGCAGAGCCATTTCGCCTTAAGATATTGTTTTAGAGTTTTTTTAAATTGATCAAGGGAGGAAATTAGCCTAAGGTTGTTGGGGAGGGCATTCCATAACTTTCCAGTGGTGTTAGCAAAGAGCTTCACCACCCATATTGTTGGATTTGGTGGTGTGGACAAGGTGTCTATTAGAGGAGCGAAGGCAGCTAAGATTGGAGTAAGGAATAATTATTGTACTCAGTGCCGGGGTTTTTCAGGTTGTTTTAGGATTTTAAATGCTTCTGTGAGTTGGTTCAACTTGAGAAGATTGGGTAGTTCTAACCAGTCTAGTTTTTTCAGATTAAGGCAGTGATGTGTTCTAAATGGGGATCCAGTTACAAATCTAGCTATGTGGTTATAAGAGGTACAGAGTTTGTTCAATTCACATTTGTTTAGGTAAGAAAGAACAGGAGAGGCATATAGGAGAGTGGAAAGAAGGTGAGTACGGGCTATGGCTAGTTTGGCAAAAGGGGTGAGAAAGTTCTTTATTCTGTATAAGGATCCAAGTTTCTTATTTACAGTCTTAATGGTTTGATTGATATGCATGTCAAATCTAAGTTTGTTGTCAATGACAACTCCTAGTAGTTTTGTATAGGGGTCAGGAGAGATGATGGTTCCATTATTGGATTGAATAGTGAGATGTGTGGGAGGAGGGGCAGGAGTGGGGAAAAGGAGAAGCAATTTGGTTTTGTTTGGGTTTAGGATGAGTTTACGCTCTGCAAGCCATTTCTCGACTGTAGTAAAGCAGAGTTGGGTGGCTACTTGTAACTTGGATACAGAGGCATCAGAACATATAAGGGTAGAGTCATCTGCATATTGGATACATGTGGCTTCAGGGATAACTGAGTGTAATTCATTTATGAAGACTGAAAAAAGAAGGGGTCCCAGAATAGAGCCTTGGGGGACACCTATGGTATTAGGTAACAGGTGTGAGAGCTTATTGTGCCACTGGACTGCTTGTTGTCTTCCAGAGAGGTAAGCATGGAACCAATTAAGGGCTGAGCAATCTAGGTAAAGGGATTCCAATGTGTTGAGAAGTAATTGGTGGTTTACCATGTCAAAGGCCTTTGACAGGTCCAGAAAGAGGGCAGAGGATATTTTTTTATTGTTCCGGTTTTGGTTAATTGTATCGGTAAAGGAGAGTAGAGCTGTTGTCGTACTATGGTGAGGTCTGAAACCATGCTGGGAGTTGGTCAACAGATTGTTATGGGTAAGATAATGAATAAGTTGTTTATGTACACATCTTTCCATAATTTTGGCTAGCGGTGACAGTATAGCTTTTGGTCTGTAATTTGATAATTCTGTGGAGGCACCACCTTTATGGAGTGGAATGACATAAGATATTTTCCATATAGAGGGGATTGTGGCCTCGGTTATGGCTCTATTGATTAGAATAGATATAGGGTAGGCTATAACATCTGCAGCTATTTGCAGGTATTCAGCTGGTAGTAGGTCTGCAGAGAGGGTAGTTGCTTTTAGTTTCTTCAATAAGGCTCTGATAAAGGATGTAGGGATGGGCTGGAAGGTAAAATAGGGAAGTGATTTTACTGCAGTGTTTTTAAGAGAGGAGGATTAGGGGGGTAGTTGGTTGGCTAAAGACTGAATCGTCTCGGTAAAGAAGGAATTGAAATTATTTGCTATTTCTTCTGGGTTTTTGCCAATGAGTGTCCCAGGGGTAGGTGTTGTTGATTTGCCAGAATGGAGAAGGTTATTTAAACCTGCCCAGAATTTCTGGGGGTTATTTTGGTGTTTATTTTGTAGGTGACAAAAGTAGTTTTTTTTGTCCAGGGTGATGGCTTTTTTCGTCTCATTTCTCAGCTGTTGGAATTTGATACGGTCTATGGGTACCTTAGTAGTTCGCCATTTATCCCATGCCTTGTTTCTAAGTTTGATTTTGGTTTTGGACTCTCTTGTTAACCAGGGTGCTATCCGTACCTTAACTCTGACCTGTTGTTTAGGGGCATGATAGTCAAGAATCTTGAGGAATGTGTCAGAAAAGAGAGACACGCCCTCGTCAAGGGGGAGGGAATTTAGCCTAGACCAGTTGCAGGATTTGAGTTCAGTTATGAATTTTGTTGAGTCAAAGTTTTTTTTATTTCTTACATGCCTGTGTATGGGCAGGGTTGTGCTAGAAATTTTATCTTTTATTATGAATGTAACTAGATGATCACTAAGTTCATTTGGGAGAGTCCCAGTTGTATATTTATGGGTGTGACTATTTGTTAGTATCCAGTCGAAGGCTCTCTTTTTGGTTTGCATTACCTAACCTAGTAGTAGAGGCTATGTTTTGGGAGAAACCATGCAGGTTTATAAGAATGGGATTTGTGTGTGATGAACATTGGGTCCAGTCAATATTGACGTCACCTAGAACAATAGTTTCTTGAGGGTAATTGGTAGCTATCCAGTTGAGCGTATTCTCCAAAGTTTCTAAGTTTTTCGTGTGGTATGTAGGTTACAATTAGATTAAGGCTTTTTTGGTTGTTTAAGCATAATTTTAGAGCTAGTGATTCTGCATTTGAGACCTGAGGTGGTTGGATGGGATTCATAATGAGATTAAGCGTACTTCTGTACAAGACTGCTATTCCTCCACCCCTTTTTTTTATGCGATCAGCCCTGATTATGTTATACCCAGGTGGAATGATCTCAGTGTCTTTAGTAGCTGGTTTGAGCCAGGTTTCTGATAAACACATAATGTCAGGGAGGTAGGTAGCTATCATTGCATGTAGATTATGTACCTTATTGTTTATACTTCTTATGTTTAGGTGGCAAATGAGAAGGGAATTTGTAGACCTGTGGGATAAGGTTGAGCTTGTAGAGTCAGGGGTAGGGGATGGGTCTGGATTCGGGTGTATGTCACCATCCTTAGTTATATTTTTCTTCAGGTGGTCTAGGAGTCTTAAGAGTTTAATAATTAATTTTAGCCCAGTTTTTGACTTAGGTGATTTTGAAACTGTTTCAGCAAGATACAGGGTGTTAGTGGTTATTATTATTGAGGGGTAAGAGAAAGGAGAGAGTTGAGTGGAAAGCAGATAAAGGGGGTACTTGTTTGTTCCTTGGTGTAGTAGAAGCCTGAGAATTGTTGGTCTTCATATCTAGTTAGGATATAGGGGATGATTATGAATGGTAGAATAAGAGGGATAATATAGATCTTTGCCTTGGACATGGTAAATGGGAGGTAACTTTTCCTAGGTTGAACAAAGCCTTAGAAGAGTTCAATTGGTTAATAGTTAGGGTAATGGGAGGCGGAGGAGATAACAGGGAGTTAATTAAGATTGGTTCTCGGGTTTAGGAGGTGTGGTTAGGTGGCTATAAATGTAGAGGTAGTGGGGGCGGGTGGGATAAGGGGGCAGGGAGGGGAGCGGAGCGAGCCCGAGTGAAGCGAGGGTGAAGCGGAGTGGGGCTACTCCAGCCACGGACTTATGCAGTTCAAATAGATGGTCGCAAATGGTCCAATAGTGCAAGTAAGGTTCAGGAAACCACTACTAGGTAAAGAAGAACCTGTAATTGTAGTTTAAAAGTTAAGTGAAGTACTTAACCCTCACTCTGTAGTTCCTTATTTACTATACACTGGGGGTAAAGTTAGGTTAGTTCTATGGTTTGAGCTGCTGTGTTTCTGACCGAGAATATAGAAGGGGTTTCTGACCGAGAATATAGAAGGGGTTTCTGACCGAGAATATAGAAGGGGCCCTACAGGAAAGAATCTAGTGGGCTATGCAGTAGTTACAGACACCGAAATTTTAGAAGCCCAACCCTTACCACATAACTTGTCTGCACAAGCAGCAGTTATTTGCGCAACAATGGAAAAATAGGGGGATGATAACATCTAGTGAAAAACCAATTAATCATGCACAATTTATTTTGGAATTATTAGAATCTATCCAGTTGCCTACTAAAGTAGCTATTTGCAAATGTGTAGCTCATACAAAACAACAGGATAGGATTTCGAAAGGCAATGCCAGAGCTGATGCAGCTGCAAAGCAAGCGGCTTCAGACTCAGAAACTTTACTTTTGAATGAGGAATTACAACCCTCTGAGATTTTAGATTTAGACATGTTGAAAACAATGCAGATGCTTACTACAAAAGCAGAAAAACAAAAATGGGAAAAACAAGGCACAATTCTTGAAAATGGACTGTACATTTCCAAAGAGAAAAAAAACTATATTGCCGTCTAATTTATTTAGATATGCAGTTTTTTTGAGCCATGGGCAGTGCAATGTCTCAACAGGGGGGATGGTACAGTTAGTAAACCGAATATTCCAAATATATGGATTCACAAATTACACAAAAAAAATTTGTGCAACTTGTCATACTTGTAACAAGCACCATGTACAAGGGACATTTAAACCTAAACAAGGAAGTTTTCCTATACCACCATATCCGTTCCATACTATTTGTATGGATTTCATAGAGTTGAATAAGTGTGAAGGGAAAAAATATTGCCTAGTCATTGTAGATATGTTTTCTAAATGGGTAGAAGCTTTTCCAACCAAAAATCCAGATGCAGCAACAGTGGCGAAAGCCCTGATAAAAGAAGTAATCCCTAGGTTTGGCATACCGGAAAGGATTTACAGTGACAATGGCACACATTTTGTTAAGCAGACAATCCAGCAACTTGGAAGATTTTTCGGAATCTCCTTGAAAAATCATTGTGCCTACCACCCACAGTCTGCAGGACTGGTAGAGAGGTACAATGGGATCCTTAAGAATAAACTTAGGAAGTTAGTTAGTGAAACCCAGAAGAATTGGATATACTGTTTGCCTTTAGCGCTGCTGAGTATGAGAACGGTTCCAAATGTAAAGGGCTTGACTCCCTTTGAAATTATTTTTGGGAGAGCATATTATGTGCCTCAGTGGAAAGCTCTCATGCCTGCAGAGCAAGAGGCTGACAGTTCATTAGCTAGTTATATGATGAGACTGTTAATAAATAAATCTGTTTTGCAGTTTAACTCTTTTTCAGATAAAGAACAGACCAGACAGGAAGCAGTTCTGGCTCCGGGAACTTGGGTGTGGTTAAAAGTAACGAAGAGGAAGAATTGGGCAAGTAAAAGTGGGAAGGACTGTACCAGGTACTGTTGGCAACACCTACTGCAGTCAGAGTGGCTGAGAGGACGTCCTGGGTCCATCTGACACACTGTAAACCGGTAAAGAACTTTCAACTTGATACAAACTTTGTGACTGATATACAACAAGGGCAACATGGCCAAGAATAAAGCGAATAGAAATGCAGATCAACCCCAGAGATGTTGCATAATCATTTTGTTGAGTATACATTTATTAACTATAATTGTGACAATTTTCCTCTTGTTGTGGTTTTCCTACACTCAACCACACAAGTAAAAGTGGGAAGACTTGACGAAACATCTATAGACTGGCATCCAAATTTTAACACATACCTAGCCATGAAGCATGTATATGCAGAGACTATGAACATTTCAAATTGCTGGGTTTGTATAGCTATACCAACAGCATATGGAGGACTGTTAATGTCCGCTGTCCCTCTGGGGATAAATGAGACTTGGGAAAATTTGCTTTTTGACACAGGGACTGTGAGATCACAGGACAAAATAGCTTTATTTTTACCTGTCACACAAAAGGTTATCTGGTTCCGGCTATAAGACATACTGCAGAATTACCTTTGGGTAAGATACGAAACATGAGAGAAGCAGCCCGAAAACCTGAAGGTCCAGTTGAGAAACCTGTAAATCCAGTAGGACGGATCGAAGCTGGGTGGAAAGACCATAATACCATAAAGGACAAAAGCAAATTGACTCATATGGACTTGAGTGACAGTGTTATATCTTGGGCAGGAATATTCCCAGCATATGGAGCAGTCAAATCAATCTGGGAGTTGAGGAAGCTGTCGAAACTTCTCGAAGTAATGAGTAATGCAACATTCTCTGCCCTAGAACTGGTGACTGATGAACTGAATGCAATGAGAACTGTTGTGCTACAAAATCGAATGGCTCTTGACTTCACCCTAGTGGCAAGAGGTGGTACATGCGCGCTTATCAAAGAAGAATGCTGTGCATTCATTCCAGACATCAGGCATGAAATTAATAATCACCTAGAGGTAATTCAGCAGGTATCAGCCATGACTGAACCAGGCCCAAACCCACTGATGGACTTCTTCCAGAATCTATTTTGGGGGGGTGGGGTTCCATCCTAATGAATATTCTGATTGCTATTTGGGTGGGTTTACTCCTATTAGGAGCATGTGTTTGTTGTGGAATTCCCTGCATGAAAAGATTAATCAAAGATTTTATTGATGTATCTGTTACTGAAACTTTATACCAAGATATTGAGATTGAAAAATTAATCTCAGATGAAACTTTTTCTGAAGTATAGATCAAATGACTCACCTAGCTGAAAATCCTTAGTGGAAGAGGTTAGGAGACAAAATGACATTGTGCATACTTCAAAATAGAATAAAAAGTATTAATAGGAGGGAAAATGTTAGAGAAATATGTATTTGAATATATGTGAAGTGCTAGTTTAAAAGCAAAGTAGTATGTAATCCATTTTATTCTATTAATGATATAACAAAAATAATGAATTCATATGTAATTGCAAGAAGTTTTTGAAATTGCAGTGTGCCTTGTTGCAAGTTGGCCTCTGACCCTGGCAGCTGCTAGCTCAGCAAGTTCTAATGTTTATGCTTTTCACAAGTGATTATCTGCTGGGTTGGGAAATTAAATATGTGAAATAATGAAATCTTCTGCTCTTTCCTGCTGGGACGATTGGCCTTGTGTATGTGTTACTAGATAACACACAGCTGTTGGGAAAGTGTTACAGGGGAGCAAAGAAATGTATTAGAAGACTGAATCTGCTATTGTATTCAAACTAGCCTGGAACCTTGAAGAAGTAACTTTACAAAAAGACATTATGTCTGACCAGGTGGTGAGCAAGGCCGTATTGTTACCAGAGGAAAACTTTTTTTAAATACACAGCATCAGCATTATTTTATGAATAGAATACTGCAAGCTAAAGTGATGTAGATGCCCTGTGACTGACCACGTCAGTAAGGTGGGCACAACTTGAATGTAATAAACTATAAAAATTGTGTACTTCCTGTTTCATGTCAGACAAAATTCTGTACTTGTACATTTTTTGCCTCCTGGTGTACACTAGTAAACTTTTGAACCTGAACCTCCTGTGTATTGATCTTTTTATTTTATTTAACATGCATCTATTGCAATCAACAGATTCTGTACCTAAATGTGATTGTTTAATACTTTATTTTCTTTTTAATGAATGCCTGCTTTTGAATTTTTCCCATTTTTGGTATTACTATATTATTTATTGTTATAATTTGCTTAGTAATTAACTTCTGTTTTTTTTTTCATTTACTGAAGTTTTTCTCCCAAGGACTCCATTGAAAAAGGGCTCCTAGTGGCCCAATGGATGAGTCTGGCAACAGACTGCAAATAAATAAATAAATAAATAATATATATATATATATATATATATATATATATATATGTATATACATACACATATATATATAATATATATATATATATATATATATATATATATATATATATATATACATGTGTGTATATATATATATATATATATATATATATATATATATATATATATATATATATATATATATATATATATATATATATATATATATATATATATATATATATATATATATATGTGTATAAGGGTCTAATTCTATATCCCGAAAAGCCACAATACCGAAGACCAAAAGATGGAGACAAGAAGGCCGAAACTCAAAATCAAGAATCGCGTACGTATTCCCTGGGCAAATAAATACTTGTCCACAGGAGGAATTATGCTCCTTATCCACTGTAGTGTGACCCTGGAGTTGATATATATATAGTTTGGGGGGTTGAGGGAAGTAGCCCCCACATAGGTAGGCTTTGGCTAGTGCACTATGTTTTACTGCTGTTTTGGGCAAGTATTTACTTGCCAAGGGAATACTTTCATGATTCAGGATTGTGAGTTTCTGTTTATTTATTCATTTATTATTGATTCTTCATTATGCATTAGAGATGTGTACTCCTTACTACCTTTTCTGTTAAGGAATGGATATTATATTTGTATATACTTAGTTGCAAGCATTACTTCATTTTATTTTCTTTTTAATCACAAGATTCTGTATGAGTTTTGTTTTACCCTATGAAAAGTTGTTTGCTAAAATGTATTTTAAGGGAAACAAACAGTATTTACACTTGATTAGGTTCATGAATCTTCACTAAGACATTCTTGGTTACTTTTATCAAGTTCATGTTTCTTTTTTGAAAACTTTTTTATGTTTGACACCCTGTCTACACTAAGTTGACATTTATTTATGCTTTTAATGTAATACAACTTTAAATGTGAAGGTATGTCAGTGGGTTCAATTAAGGCAGCTTTTTGTAATTTTGTAACACACACCCCTTTTTTTTGGGTTTTAAATTGTGTTTGATGATTTTTTCCTTTGTCTGAAGAAGTCTTCCTACTAAGGGAGACGAAAAGCGCTTTACTTTTACATTTCCTAATAAACCTTTGGAGTTTTACACCTGCTGGTTCGGAACCTTTTGGTTTGTTTTTTGACAGTTTGTTTTTCTTCAGTTTTGGAATTGTTAGTTGTGCTCATGGCTACCGAACCCAGCTTGAGTTGCTCTGGAGATATTATCACTCAATCTTCTTTGCTGCCTGACTCTGGATCGAATGAAATGATGAACTTAACCCAATTAATCCAGCTTATGAATCAAAAACTTGAAAATCTTTCTACAAGGGTGGATAGCTTGTCACAAACAAACACTTCAGTGAGACCTAAAATCATGGCTAACTGTGCTCCCAGCACTCAACTACAAGGGTGTTTGACTACCTGTAACTGTTCTGGAAATGGAGCTACTAATGAAGGAGCGAACCACACTGGTGCACTACACCCATGACAGAATGAAACTAGTGGTGAAGTTTCCACTTTTTTTAATTCTACAAATGAAGCCTCCTCAGGGCTTATAGGGCTTCCTAACATGACTGAATGGTTAAAGTTACAACCAGGTTTTTGGTTCCAACCACAACAAAAGGGTTGGTAGAGGCTCGGCTGGAGGAGGTGAGTCCTTACCTTTTAAATTAAAGGAAGTTGACAAGAAAATGGTGAAACTTAAAAAACTACAACTGGAAGTGAGTTACTTTGCAGAATGTAAAAAACAGGGAGTAGTACCGAAAGGTTTACGATCTTGGCAGTACCCAACAGGTTTGGAAGCTGGAACAGAATTTTACAATGAACTTCTTTCTTTATTTGACAGACATGGTACCGAACTTATGAACATGATGTGTAAGCATTATGCCATATCCATAGAAAAATTGACAAATGAGGTCACTGGGTTGAATAATGACATAAGGACACACGCAGACTTTATGAGGTACCGTTACGATTACAAGAGAGTGTTTTCATCAATTGACCAACAATTAGTTAAGAACTCTGAGGCAAAATTAAAGAAACTAAGAAGGGACATTAATGACTACAAAAATGGATCTGCTTACCCTAAAGCACCTCCCTCTCAAGGTAAAGGCATTTTTGGTCATCAAACCCAATGCAATAACTTTGTGTGTCCTTATGGTAGTAAAGACCCTGAGCCTGCAATGCGAGTAGGAACAGGTGTTGGAGAATTAGATGCATTTGAGTGAGATTGGAGAAATGATGACCCTGACTTGCGCCCAGCCAACAATTTGGCTAATAACAACCATTTTAACACTAATGACAGTAATGATTCTTTTTCCAACAGGGGCCAAAACCATCAACGGAGATACAATATGAGGGGCAGGAAAGAGAACATCAATTACAACAGATAACTTCAGCACCCGTCATTTTATCAAACAATACTGGAGACTTCAAAGTGTACAATTACTCTGATTTTAACATTAGACACGAACTTTGTAACCTTTTTAGCAAAGGACTGACCTTTGTACCTGATGAGCACTTTGACCTACCAGCGACTTTGATTGACTTGAAGTTATACATCCGAAAACTTAACCTGTCCTTGATTTTCGGAGACAAGCCATTTGTAGCAGACCCTTTGAGGGTATCTAGTACTTACAACCCACCAATTTGCCCCCCTTTATCTTTGTTTGAACACATGTGTGAGGCTGATTTCAGGGCTCTCTACATGACTCGAAAGAGGAATACCATTAGGAATGTTTCAGACAATGAAGTAGAAGCCTTGAACCTAGTCAGAACTTTACCGGTCAGAGTTTTGAAACCAGACAAAGGAGGTGATTTGGTGATCATGGACAAAGAGGAATATGATAAGAAAATGTTGGACATTTTGAACAGTAACACCTACATTAGATCTAGTATCAACGAAATGAATATTGCATATAAAAACATTTTTCCTTCTTTAGGGACTTATTGATTGAAGGCTTGATCAGCATTGATATTTACAACTATATAGTGGTTCCTAACCCAAAAACACCTAACTTATTTGGTTTACCCAAATTCACAAATATTTAACTTGAGAAACATTGGTTTTCTGACCTCTGCAGCGCTTCGCTGTACTTTGACCCATACCTTACTTTATTTTATTTTATTTTTATTTTTATTTTCATTTTGCATAGTTTCGTTCAGGATTTGTATGTTTTATTTTTGTCAGGTTCTGCATTGTGGTCTGACGTGATTTTTGCTTACTTCTAGACACATACACCTTTTTGCGTACGCAACAATGAGACCTTAACGTTTAGACCCACGGTATTTTGAAGTGCTATGTTTACCTATTGTTAATGTCATTGAACACCAACAGCTGTGGATTTACTTAGGTGTTGCATTTCTTTCTTTTTTTTGTCTTCTGCTACTTTATTTATTATCTTTTTCACACACAGTACAAACTCATTTGCAGAACAATGTGCCATATTCATGGGCACGATTGTGAACTGATTTTTCATTGTTTGGCTATCCGCCTTTTTCGCATGCTTAGTACCTGCATGGTTCTTGAATGAAGTACCATCTTGTGAATCTGGCGGTTTGTTTGTTTTGATTTAGACGTGTCTTCCACGCCATGCCTTGCCATATTTTTTCTGAAACAGCTGCATTTTGACTTGTTTTGGCTGCTACAACTGTGCATACTAAAAGCTTAGAAAGTGTTCTCATCGCAGCTTGGTGCTTTACCCATTGCTCAAGGAACTTTTTTAAAAAAATATTTTTCATATACTGCCGTTGCATTCTGTTGGCATTTAAATGACAAGCAATTTCTGTGTTAGATTTTTAACACAGAAATAAACGTATTCGGTTATTTAACATTAGAAATAACATTTCTTTTATTAGAAGTGCCTTTGAAATTCCGGTTATTGCAGATTCCTAGTTGAGTTGCACTGTTTATTTATTCATTTATTATTGATTCTTCATTATGCATTAGAGATGTGTACTCCTTACTACCTTTTCTGTTAAGGAATGGATATTATATTTGTATATACTTAGTTGCAAGCATTACTTCATTTTATTTTCTTTTTAATCACAAGATTCTGTATGAGTTTTGTTTTACCCTATGAAAAGTTGTTTGCTAAAATGTATTTTAAGGGAAACAAACAGTATTTACACTTGATTAGGTTCATGAATCTTCACTAAGACATTCTTGGTTACTTTTATCAAGTTCATGTTTCTTTTTTGAAAACTTTTTTATGTTTGACACCCTGTCTACACTAAGTGGACATTTATTTATGCTTTTAATGTAATACAACTTTAAATGTGAAGGTATGTCAGTGGGTTCAATTAAGGCAGCTGTTTGTAATTTTGTAACACCCCCCCTTTTTTTGTGTTTTACATTGTATTTGATGATTTTTTCCATTGTCTGAAGAAGTCTTCCTACTAAGGGAGACGAAAAGTGCTTTACTTTTACATTTCCTAATAAACCTTTGGAGTTTTACACCTGCTGGTTCGGAACCTTTTGGTTTGTTTTTTGACAGTTTTTTTTTGACAGTTTATTTTTCTGCAGTTTAGGAATATATATATAAAAGGCACTGAACAAGTTCAGACATTTTAGTCTTTCATAATAACTTACATTTTCACATCCATGGATGCCCTTAGTATATTTCCACTGTACTCTTTCCAATTTATTCATGCTTCTTTCTAAGGTTTCCATATTGTTATTCCATACTCAAGTTTGGGTCTAATGTAACTAACAAAGAATGACTTAATCATTTCTTATTTCTTAGCCTTTATAAATCTTTTTGTATAATATAGGGTCTACTTTAGAACAGCGAATGATCAGATGATTGAATGCTGTTAGAGCGAACACAACATGTCAAACTAGCAAAATAGCGAAAGGCCAGAACAGCACATTTTTTCCCAGGGAAAGAAATCGCTTGGCAGGCCAGCTGGGTTGTGCCGTTTCCTCCACTGTAGAGTGATCTTGCAGTTGGTATATTTAAGTAGGGGAGGTTGGGGGTGCAACCTCCCACATGGGGATGTGGGGGGCAAAGCCCCTCTTACTTTATTTAGTGTTTAGTGTTTTTTTTTTTTTTAGGAACAGCGATTTTTTTTTTCCCTGGGAAAAAAAAATCTCTGTTCTGGTTGTTCGCTGTTTTGGATTTTCAACATTTAGGTGTCGATATAACAACTTTCAATCATCTGATCATTCATTGTTATAATATAGACCTATAATATATATATATATATATATATATATATATATATATATAACTATCATTAAAAAATTGGTTGATATGATTAGAAAAACTAAAAGCTGGATCTACCCATATACCCAGGTCTTTAAATGAATCTACAGTTTCAATCACAGTGCGCTGTATTAAATTTTCACCTTTCAGTTTATGTCTCCCAAATCTCATATGCTTAGTTTTTGATGCATCTATCAGCATATTATTCTCCTGTGCCCAACTGGTCAATTTAGTCAAGTTCTTTTGGTATCTTATCTCTAATACATGTAATCAGTTTACCTATTTTCATGTCATCTGCATAGACTGTAGAACACCTCAGATGAAAAAGTTAGGTTTGAAAGATACAATCTAAATAAGTAAGGGACTAGGAGAGAGCCCTGTGGGACTCCCTGATTGTAACCAAGAATTTCACCTGTCCAATTGCTGTATGATACTTGCCATGTCCTATTTGTAAGCAATGTAGCTATCCATCTTATCAAGAGTACATTGAATCCTAGTTGTTCTAATTTATTGATCAGCATTTTGTGTATGATCCTGTCAAATGCTGATGTTAAAGCTATATAAATTAGATGACAGCACAATTTTTCATTCATAGTTGTTATTATATTGTTATAGAATATCATGTTACAGGTGGTAATAGATCTATTTTCAACATATACATGCTGATGTATGGTTTCAAGTCCCAACCTATCCAGATCTGACAATGACTTATCCAATATTACCTTCTCCATTACTTTTCCACATAATGAAAGGAAACTTAAGGGTCTGTATGACTCTGAGTTTGTCCTACTCCCCTTTCCCTTAAAAGACAGGTTTAACAAGCGCATGTCTCTGATCTTGAGGAATCTCCCGATATTTATATGACCTAGTGAATAATAGATATAACGGTACTGTAAGTTCTTGCTGAAGTGGTCTCAAGTCATTGTTACTAATTCTGTCTCCTTCCTGTGCTTTGTTTAGATCCAGTTTGTGCAGTTCTTTTTCAATATAATCTAATTTGATTCCGGTATCTGGGGTTACCTGGATGTCACTAGGACAACTTATCACCCTCTTTGTGGAACAAACTGTTTTGTATAACATTTTGTAAATATATTTTTAATCTGTTGAGTCTGTGAATACATTTTAGAATATGCACACAGTTTTTTATCAGTTTGTATGTCTTTACTCCTTCTACATCTTGCTTATCTATTAAAAAGGTTTCCTATTTTACTCACTATCGTTACATAAATTATGTTAAATTTTTTCTTGATCTTGTCTCGCCCTTTGCTTAATTTGTTTCCCCAGCTTGTTTACTTCCATTTTCAAGGTTTTTCGACCTTTCTTTTCTTATATTTTTTGTCTCTCACCTTAATCAGGTATCTTGTTCTTATGCAAATACATCCCCTTCCCATTTTATGCCTAGATCCAGATGTTAAACATTTTTTTTCACACAAACAATTTCTCTTTCAAAACTTTCCACATTCCAGCTGCAGTTTTTCCACTGAACACCTCACTCTAGTTAGTTTTACATAGTGGCTGTTTTGTTTCCATATAATCTGTAATTAATACTCTGCATTGGTTTATATTTCAGTTTGGCAGAATTATCTAGCAACAAATGAACCTTTATAACCCCATGATCACTTTACATCAACAGTGGTAAAACTTGACTTGAAGTAACAGTAATTTATTTAGGAACACAAACAATGTCTAGAATGTTCCATTCTTAGGTAGGTTTTTTTTTACAATATTGTTGTTCCTGAACACATAACATTGTGAATAATTTCCTTACTAATGCTGAATCAATATTATTCCAGTCTGTTTCTGGTAAATTTATGTCCCCAGCTAATATTATTCTTCCCTTCTGTGTTTCATGCTAGGAATGTATGAATTCCTCTAGATCATCTGCACTTCACTTTGGTGGTCTATATACTCCAACAATTGTTATATGTTCCAGGCCTGTCTTTACTGTCACATTTGCACAGTTGATACTACTGGTTTTATCACTGAACATGTAATAATCGCAGGTCTCATAATTATCTTTAATCCCTATCATAACACCTCCACCTGATTTTTTGTTAGAATGTCTGTTACAGTAAAAACATTTATACCCTGATAGAGCTGGTTTCCAGTCATTGTTCTTTAACCATGTTTCACAAAAAATAACAAATATCAGTCTTATGGGAACATAGCAAATTTTCCAATAAAAAAAAACTTTATTATTAATGCCCCTAGCATTAGCAATCATTAGATATACATCAAATGTTGCTATCTGTGAACTGTTACATTTTTGACCTAGCAAAAATCCTGACTAGTGTTTGTCAGATATTGCAAAATATCTGCTGTAAAAATTTCCTTGCCTGATCTTGACAAATGCATGCTATCCTGTCTGAACACGTCTACCCAAGACTAGGCTTGAATGCTGTATATATATTTACTTTTTTTTAAAACAGGACATTTTTTTTCATGTAGATATTTACCCAAAAAATCTTTTCATTCATAGTGACCTGATTATCCTTTCTATATGTGATTTGTGAAAAATATGTCTTAACACCAGTACAAGCTATACTAAGAGGGCTGTCAGTTCCTTACTGTCAGAGAATCCTTGCAGTTGACATCATTTGTACTGACATGAATAAAAACAGATCCGTACTTCATTACATTAAGGCATTCCAAGGCTTGTCTCACATCTTCTATTTTTGCTCCTGGCAAGCATAGAAATATTCGATGTTCATTATCTTCTCTGCATATGTATGAGTTCCTCTAATAACTGAAACTCCAATTACAAGAATATCTTTTCTGACCAGATCTGAATAATCTTCAACTTCTAATTCAGTAATAAGTATACTCTAATGGACAGAAACACACACAAAGAATCTTCACAGATGTAGAAATGTATATACGCCTAGGACTATACAAGCAATACCATGATAACAATGATAAAAAGTTAGTGTGTCAACAATTCTCAATCACTAGCTGCAGATATCTGTATTTATAACATTTGCATAGTGAACACTGGATTTTTAGCTACCAGAACACAATAAATGTTCAGTGTAAAAACAGGAACGCTGCTGCATGGGTGCTGTACCTTACACACGTGTGCTAATTCATGCACAAAGACACCAGCGTATGGTACAGAATGTGTATTACAGAATGGGCGGCACAGTGGTGCAGTGGTTAACATTGTCACCTCACAGCAAGAGGTTCTCCGGTTCGATTCTCGGCTGGGGTGCCTTCTGTGTGGAGTTTGCATGTTCTCCCTGTGTTCACGTGGGTTTCCTCCGGGTACTCCGGTTTCCTCCCACATTCCAAAGACATGCATCTGGAGCATTTCTCCCCGGGCCTCCGCTGAAAACAGGCTCTGTGGAACCTAGTCGGACATTCCCGGTCAACAAATGTTAAATAAAATAAATAAATAAAATAAAATAAATATTAGCATAACTGATAGTAAGTGCATTATGTAATTTAACGATGCCTGACTTTTTGTGTGCCATTACAGTTTCAGGACATGCATGGCCACACTCTGTAGAATATGGGCAACTTGTGTGGATTGCACACTTAGTCTTATGAGAACCAAAACTGGGTAAAATTAAGGGTGATCATCATAAAGTAACACCAAAAGTCACCAGTGCACATTCAAATCATTTGCTCTGGAAGTTAGCTCCCTCCTCTTCATTCCATGATGAAGAGGGCAGCACTCCACACAACTACTAACAATATACACTCACTCCGAGTCTGCTATAGTTAGGAGAAGAGGGATTCTCTGAGATACTGCTGAGCAATTCACAAAGTTGTCTGGCAGCTAGTCTGGAGGACTGTGACTCTGAGCTCTTAACTGTTTGCCTTTTATAGTCAGGGCTGCAGGATTTGATTTCTTTCACCTCCATTTGTTTACTGTGTGACTTTGAGCAAGTCATCTAACCAGAGAGTGTTCCTGGGCTGCCCATGAAATGGGACACTAT
>NC_056749.1:714516576-714561576 GCF_019279795.1 Protopterus annectens
CTGCTGACCTGAGTTTACTGTTGATTGCGACTTCTTTGCTAGTCGTTCTGACCCTCACACCCCCTGAAAACCCTGCGTTTCATCGGAAAAGGAATCTAGTTAATCTAAAGCTCCCCCTGATTTGTGTCTATACTCTCCCAAACCTCTGTCAGGTGATCAGTGTTCTCTTGTTCTTCCTTATAATCATTGTAACCCCCGTGTCTTGGTTTACTTGTCTTGTGTCTGGAATAATGTAAGCCTTTCTACCATCGTACTGCTTGACATCCCTACCTAACATTTTTGTCTTTTTTTAAAAAAGACATTATTGCATTTCTTTTCAACCCTAAAAAGGGATGTAGAATTTATGAACACGTATCACGTATATGCGATAAGGAAGAAAAAGGAAACAAATGATCTTTATAGGCACTCGCTAGTCTGTCCCAGTTTTAAGAAATTTAATTTTGGTATTTTGGAAAGGATAACAATCAACCCAAGGGGGGGGGGGGTTGGCAGAGATTGTTGGCAAAAAAAAAGAGCTAGTTTGGCAGTTAAAATTGAATGCCACATCCTCCCCCCTGGGGCTTAATGATCAAGTGTCCATTGGACCTGTATTGAAGGAAAAGGCTGACACCCTAAGGTGAAAATTAGGAAAGGTATCTTTAAGATATAGATTAGTTGAAAATGAATAGGATTACCTGGAAATGATGTAATGCAGGGCCATGTTTAAGTTTTAGTATAAAAGTTTGTTAGTATGAAATGTAGTTATCTGATGAAGTCTCCTTGAGAGATGAAAGCGCTCATGTCATAGTGTTGTATTAAATATTTTTAACTGTTTTACGTCACTGGAGTCCAGTTTTGTGTTTTAGTTTTACATTTGTTACATCGGTAAGATTATTCTGACACACTTCCAGAGATTTGTGTATATTGCGCATGGGTTACATTACACACATTTTTGCAGGTGTGCCACATGTTTTAAGGACTTAGCGTAATGATACATATGGGTTATCCATTACTACTGTTCATCATTTTTGAATGCACCTATGTTTTGGGAACTGTATGTGTTGTACATGAGTGTGCTGTGTGTCTATACATATGCTTTACACACAGTCACATATGCATGTTACATACATTTATCATTTTCTGCATTGTACTGGTTCCACTAATAACATGATTGTCAGTAACACTTTGATCTTGTGCTGTTTTCCTGGACACATGCTTGCTTCAGACATCAAGTGTAATGCTTATTCAATGAAAAGCATGTTTCACATTAGTAATTGTGCATTATATCATAGATATGCATGTGACCTCTGTCATTCCTACTTACACATATTTGTGTCCATATGATACATGTATGCATGACATTGGTTTAGGTCAGTATAATGTTTGACTGTACCTTTTTGAAACACTTGCATTAGTGGCCTGTGACAGTACTGTGCTGTAGGGATTGTTTGCCTGTCCTGTGTATCTGAAACCTTTGTACACCACACAGGCATAATATTGAACATATGTATATTCCTCATGTATGTTTCCTGTACTAGGATGGCATGATCTCATTTGGGCTCAGTGTACATAGTCATGTTTTTCTGGTAATATAGCTGAGTTATCATCTTTGTGATGTTGTGCAATAGTGCTGTTGCCAATGTCTGTCCACATCACTGCAAACTCAATGAATAGGGACATATCATTTTGTACGCCATTGTAGAACATATGATTGCAGTGTATCAGGAATAGATATGCTCTACATGCTACATGCATGACAGTTATTTGCGCATGACAATCTTGCCCTCTGTTATCATGATAGCAGGACTGTGACATTTCCATTATTGCAATAAAGTTTTGCTGCTCACTTTAAAGTACAAAGTCATTGCATAGTACTACTTTTGGCTTAGTGGAGTTAGTTATTGTTGAAAAAGTGGTTTAAAGAATAAAAAATTCTAAATTATTTTCTACAAGGGAAGCAAACCAACATTTCTGGTAGACAGCATTTGATTAACAAAGCTCTAAACTGCTTAATTTGGCACCATCAAAAACTCTTTAGAATTCTTGTTGTCATTTTATCAGCATCAGATGCATTCTAAAGAGTTCTTGCATAGGTAACTAAGCTTGGAAGGTGTAAACACAACTGATGTTCTGAAAGTGTTGAGGCATTTATAAGGATGTCATGATACGACTACTAAATTGATTAAGGCAGCATTACCTTAAGGTACATAAGGGTACATGAAAAATAATAGTTGCTGATCTAAAATTCGTGGGACATATTATAAAAGCAACTGACTAAAGACTAATGCTGGAAAAAAGAGGTATTTCCAAGAATTATGTGATATTTTCAAGGTTTGTATTTAGTATGTCTGACATCACCATGCACCTATTACAACCTCTAGAGTAAGAAGTAGTGATTAGAAGGGGGATGAAGAATGTAGGCTATTTATATCCTTAATTGCTAATAACCTAGTTAAAACAAGTTGCATGCCATTACACAAACTTGTCTTATAAGCATTCAGTCAGAATATCGATTTCATAATTTCATAGGGATTGCATCATACCCACAGTGTCTCTGAATATTTACTCACTATCCAAATTCCATAGCCCCTCTGCTGACCAATTAGGACACGTCTAGTACACAATGGGCTGCATTCTGTAAAGTTCTCAGAATCTGCCATGTTCCATCAATATCAGCTCAAAAATTGTAGATAAGCCTGAAATATGTAAATATGCCTCAGTGAACTTTAAATATCCTGGTGCATGACAGAGTTTCCCGATAGCAATGGTGTGCTGTATATCAGTCACAGCCACTCTGAAAGTCAGGAAAACTGTCTCATAAAACATGATGCACTTTAACAAAGTTACTGAAATACTATCCCACTGTAAGATGCATGACATTCTTAAAGACATATGTACAATAATCTTTCCCGTAAGCTTAGAGACAACTGGATATCTCCATAAGTCATTTATTGGTAAAATGTACTTACTTTCACTTATGTATTTCAATGGATTCTGCACAATTTCTAATATAAAAAAATAATGAAGGTAAACGGCAATCACAGCCACATTGCCGCAGCTTATAGTAGTTAACAATGGGTGAAGGACATGTGTGGGGAACACAGATAATGCATGCACCCAAGTAAACAGGGAGATAAAAAAGCAGACATGGGGTATGGCTGAAAAAAAGTATGTTGGAACAGGAAAATTTGAGGAAAAATCAGTTGGGCCTGGGAAATGTATTTTTTGGTGTGAATAGGCCCATTTTTTGAAGAACAATAAGAAACATAAAGAAAGGGGAAGATGAGAAGCAGGTATACCCATATAACAAATGGCACAATACATGACAGACAAAAGTTGGAAATATACAGTAAGGAGATGTAAGGTCCCCAGTTGGTAATCTCTACAACATTGTTAATGGAAAGTTGACAAATAGGGTGCAGATGCATATTAGCCATAGTGGAATGCAGACACACATATATCTATATATATATATATATATATATATATATATATATATATATATATATATATATACCAATGCAGTATTACATTATAACATGTTGTAAACTGTGCGGCAGTCATATCTGGGTACGTATGACTGGTGGTAGTTCTGTATTGTAGGGTAATAAATAAGGAACACAGCACACATTTTTATAAATAACTCAATACCCAAGTAGTCTGCCAGTAGTGCAAATGTAAGGCCAGCAACATCTCAGATGACCTAGTTAAACTCCTGGTATGCTGGGGAATACCAGCATAGGACAGAATAGAACCTCTGAGCATGCATGCAAAAGGCAAACAACCAAGCATAGTGCCAAACACCAATACTGCATTTCAGCAGCAAACTGGCTGTTACCTACACAAGTAAGTGTGCACAACCCAAACAGATGTGTAATGGAATGCATGTACCATACACCTATTACTTATAATTTATTTATTTAACATTTGTTAGCCAGGATAGTCCGATCAACAAGTGTCCATTTTCAGTGGAATCCTGGGGAGAAAAGCTCCATACAATTACAAAGTAAATAGCATACAATTTACAGAAATACAATTACAAAATGAATGCAGTAGAAATTGAGTGAAAAATATAACATGGCAACAGAGAGAGGTAGTATGTGTATATACACCTATGTCATGTCAAAGGCAACACAGGTATAGGCATATATTTATGACCTCCATTGGCCTAAAAGGAAAATATCAGAAAGTAATATCTATACACATATACACACCAATGATATATAATTATATATGGTCACAAATATATGAGTGATGCTGTATAACCAATCTCAGGGTGTATACATGAATTTTGGCAATGTTAATATGTAAAACAAAAGTATAACAAGAACAAGGATGTATTGCATGCAGTAGCCATACATACACTGGTTACAATGTAACACACAAGTATAACAAGAACAAGGATGTATAGGAAGCAGTAACTATATGTACACTGGTTAGAATGTAACACATATGTATAACAAAAACAAGGATGTATTGCAAGCAGTAGCCAGCAACATGTGTGCATATGTCCTGCATCTGTAAAATGGCCACAGAGCTGGCCCAAGTTCACGTGTTAAAATAACAACTATATGAAAATGGACAAGAAATCCAAAAAAAAGGTGAACATATACCATTCATAAGTGCAAGACATATGACATACCTACAAAGGTAGAAGGGAGGAGGACAACAAGGGACCACATCAAGGAAAACATGGCCTCAAAGCTCCATAGGCAAATGATAAAGCAGGACAACAATGCATAAGGGAACACATTGCTAATGCATGTGTACACCACATAGGGTGGTGTTGAAGTCATCTCAAACTACATTGAACTGAATTGCCAGTGCATACCACATGGGCAGACTGCATTGCTGACGTCAACAAAAATGGTGACATAATATTGTGCAATCATGTGACAGTAGCAGGCACAGGTAAGCAGGCTAAAGAACTGGTATTACATACACATATATACTGTCATCCCAACGTAAAACAATATATGGAATAAACACCTACGGTTAGATATCACTGACCAGTAGACAGTGGCACAGGGATCTAATGGCTCTGCTGGACAGAAGCACAGGGAACTAATCTAAGAGGGTGGCGAAAGCCAACACATTCTAGCTAGGCTTGTAAATGCCCTTGGGCAGACAGCCTAGTGCTTACCTATGAACCTATGAACCACAGTTATTACTAAACAAAGGACAGTCCTGTGAGCAACATTACAGCATATTAGCATGAAGTCAATTAATGCTCCCAGTCCCAAGGTACAACGGTGTTTCTGTATTGACATTGGCATTGACATTGCACAGACATACACATAAATCATTGCATATGTATACCATTTGCCAAAATGTGTGAATTTATGTGAGTAAGGAATGTATGCAGAAATATAACATCAGCCAAGGAAGGCGTATTGTGATGTTAATGAAAAATTGTCATTACCATGATGCATGCATGAACTTTAGTTTGGTGGTCTATGCAGTCAGTAAAAGAGGACTGCCCATATAGGCAGACACATTTATATGAAACGATTTGTCATCCTCATTGCCAATACATGTCACAGACAATGCCAGTATGGCAGTGTGACAACATGACAAGTACCATCCAAAACACAGGGGCAAGGACTTGTCCTTATGTTGAACATAAATGACATGGCAAACCACACCCATACTGCTGTGGTATATGTGGAATATGGCAGCATGTTTTTTGTGAGCTGCTGTCAGTACCACACATGCATACCATGGAATTGTTGCAGTAGTAGCATTATGTTAACTGCCAAAAATCATGGACCGCTGCATGTTGAATGAAAGTCTAATGTGGTAATGCGTGTCATGCACCCATTGCAACATAGTTCTAAATGTCACATGACATCTGCAGTGTATGTTTGGTCATGAATTGCATAAGTATAGCAGCATAATGTTATGCATGCACAAGTGTGCTTATATAGTCCAAGTCCAATCACTGATATGGTAAACACCATGGTGGCAGCATTACACAAGTGTATCACATAGACATGCATTGCGGAGGGCCTGTCTGATGGGGACAAACATCAGGGATGATCTCTCAGGATATTTCCCTGAATGAGTCCTGCATAGCCTGTGCCATATCTTGGAAAACATTCTCCATTATGTCCCTTATTTTTGTCCAAAAGAAATCAGGCACCACCTCCCAGTTCTGCTCCTGATAATCATTTTGTTGGGTTGCTGAATATCATCGCCACTGGGGTTTAGCAGGGATGATGACAAGTGTAGGTCCAACTTTCTTGTTGTCATCCTCATCTCTGTCATCGTCTTCATCATCATCATTTGAAGACTCTGGTCAGGGCTGGTGCCCCCAGCAAGTTTCAAGTTGGAGGCCCTACCCAAGAGAATATAAAAAGTGTGACCGTGTTGCCATCATGCCCCATTCCCTATCAAGCTCATGCAGCACCATTTAACAATCACTGTGTAGTGTTACTACATTCAGACCATTAAAAAGACTTGAAATGTCAAGGTGCATGCTGACTGGCATTTAGTACCAATGTTACATCATGGAAAGCCCCTGTACGAGCAAGATAGCCACTCGCAATGGTGCACACACACACACTGACTGGGGTGGTGCAGTTGTGCAGTGGTTAATGTTGTCACCCCGAAACAAGAGGTTATCTGGTTTGATTCTCAGCTGGGGTGCCTTCTGTGTGGAGTCTGCATGTCCTCCCTGTGTTCGCGTGGGTTTCCTCCCACATTCCAAAGACATGCTTCTACAACATTTCTCCCCGGGCCTCTACTGAAAATAGGCTCTGTCCTAGTCAGGCTTTCCTGGACAAATGTTAAATAAATAAAATTTAGTACCAATAAATTATGACAAGCCCCCATACCACAGCAAGGTAGCCACACAGAGGTTCACATACTGAATGGCATTTAGTACCAATGTTACATTACGACAAGCCCCTGTACCACAGCAAGCTAGCCACTCACAGATACACACACACACACACACACACACACACACACACACACACACACACACACACACACACACACACACACACACACACACATACATACACTGACTGGTATTTAGTAGTAATGTTGTTACATTATGGCAAGCCTCTGTACTGCATCAATGTAGCCAGTCCCACAGAGGTACACAAAGCATCCACACAGACTCCCTCACACAGGACAGATACACAAGACAGACAGCTACACAGACTTGTACACAGGATATACATGCCCACACATGATGAAGACAGTACTACAGTAAGACTGAACACTAAGAATTTAAAATAGTTGCTAGAATAAGATTTTGCAGTAGCATGCATTGTGTGACCTCACATTTTTGAAGAACAGACCAAAACTAACAAACATCTGGACATTGTGCAGCATTCTCACAGCCCCTACCAACCTCCTAACCTCTCAGCATAATTCCAAAGCTGAAAATAACTGCAGAACAAAGGTGTAACATCAAGTATAGTTTACAAACATTGCTATGATAAACTTAGAATGATATTAGAATAACAGGGATTGCATTAGCATTCATTAAAATAATCAGTGCATTCTTCAGAACTCGCATAGTCCCCCCCCCCCCAAAGTCTCAGCACAATTCTAGAGGAGGTACAAACAAAATTAAAAAAAATTTAAAAAAAGACAAGGACATAACATTAGGTGTTTAAAACACTGTGGTTATGAACTAATAAAGATGGCAGAATAACAGATTTTTCCAGTAGCATGCATTGTGTGAATTCACATTTTTAATGACTAACAGACCAAAAATGCAGGTCAAACATTTAAACATTGTGCAACATTCTCACAGCCCCTATCCATCTCCTAACCTCTCAGCTTAACAATTCCAGACAAAGCCAAACAAAAAAACTGCAGAACAAAGGTGTAACATCAGGGATAGTTTTAAACTTTGTTGTGATCATCTTCGAAAGTAGAACAGGGTTTGCATTGGCACGCATTAAGACATCAGTACATTCTGCAGAATTCTTACAGCCCCTACCCCCCAGTGTCTCAGAACAATAAATATGGATGAAGTGAAAGTAAAATAAACACAAAAATACATAACATTAAAAAAACAATGTGCTTATCAGCAAATAAAGATGCTGGAATAACATATTTTAATGAAAATAGACAAATACCAGGCAAACATCTGAATATTACACAACATTCTCACAGACTGTAACCCCCCCCCCCCTCCACCAACCTGTCAGCACAATAACTCTAGACAAAGCAAAAAATGATCCTAGAACAAAGGCGTACCATCAGGGATAGTTGTAAATGTTGCAGGTATACACAATACTAGTATTACAGGGTTTGCATTAGTATTCATTAAAACAACAGCTCTACATTCTGCAAAATTCACACAGCTGCTAACTTCCCTCCCAACGTTTCAGCACAATAATTCCAAACAGAGCAAAAAAATATCATAGAACAAAGGCGTATCATCAGGGATAGTTTTAAACATTACCGGTATACACAATACTAGTATAAAAGGGTTTGTATTAGTATACATTAAAACAACAGATGTACATTCTGCAACATTCTCACAGCCCATAACCCCCCTACCAACCTGCCAGCACAATAATTCCGGACAGAGCAAAAAATTATCATAGAACAAAGGTGTACCATCAGGGATATTTGTAAACATTGCCGGTATACACAATACTGCTATAACAGGGTTTGCATTAGTATACAGTAAAACAACAGCTGTACATTCTGCAACATTCTCACAGCAGCTAACTTCCCTCCCAACCTTTCAGCACAATAATTCTGGACAGAGCAGAAAATTATCATAGAACAAAGGTGTAGTATCAGGCATAGTTGTAAACATTGCCGGTACACACAGAATATACTACCAGAACAGGGTTTGCATTGCTATACATTAAAGCATCTGCATATTCTGGAGCATTCTCAAAGCCACTATCCTCCACTACCAATATTTCAGCACAATTGTACACAAAACAAAAATGCAATAATGAATATTCTTAGCAAGACTAGAAATTAAAAACTACATCAAATCTGGACATTAATTACAGGCAAGGCTTCCTTCCTCAATATCTTAGCAGAAGAATTCTGGACAAAGATAAAATAAAACTGCTACATCCAGAGCCCCCCCCCCCAAATCATCTCAGCATAAGAACTCTGCAGAAAAAAAGTTATATAATCCTCTCCCTAGGTTTCCTTGCCTTCGCCCCAGCAAAAAGTAAAGTTAAAAATAAACACAGAAACTTATCTTTTCTGCAGTTGATAGAAGGTTGCTACTAATCCTCTGCTTGCTTCTCCTACACACAGACCAAACCTGTAAAGCCCTTTTAAATTGCCGTCAAAAGGACAGTTTTTCAGATCTTTTAGAAATTGCCCTTACAAGGGCAGTTAAAATACGGCTGCTTTGCTGGCCCCATGGTCATTCCAGGAAAACTTGCATCCTCCATCCATCCTCATGCCATACCTCTCAACCTCTTAGCATGAAAAATCTGGACAAAGCCAAAAATAATGGGGGTACAAAGGCTTAAAAATAGGCACACTTTTTAAATATTGTTCATATAAACTTACAAACGTTCTTTCAGGCTATGCTTTAGCATACATTTTCTGAAGGATATAAAGTCTGAAACTTAAATGTCTGCCATTATTTAGTGACTTCTATACTCACTGATTTATAAAAAAAACACAAATTTTATGAAGATTAAACCAAAAGTATGAAGCAAAAATCTAGATATTCTTAAAAAGTCTGGGCAGTTCAGATGTGTGCCTAATGCCGATAATCAACAGAACTGACACAACAGACTACATATTAGAGCAAAGCCAATCAGGAAACTAGAACTTGCTTCCTTGACTGCTGCAGCCAATTAGGTCCCTTACTTCACTGAAGCGGACCTGACTGAGTGCAGCTTACAAGTGAAGCAAGGGACCTGATTGGCTGCAGCAGTCAAGGAAGCAAGTTCTAGTTTTCATGGGCACTGTATCCATCACACAACATGAGCAGATAACTACAGGCAATGCCATGGCATGCATAACACCGCATCAGGGGCAGTGTATCCATCACAAAACATGAGCAGCTCATTTCAAGCGATACTATGGCATGCATAGCACAGCGTCAGGGGCACTGTATACATCACACAACATGAGCAGCTTACTCAAGTCCATGCCATGGCATGCATAACATAGCGTCAGGGGCACTGAATCCATCACATAGCATGAGCAGCTTAGTCCAGGCCATGCCATGGCAGGCATAACACAGCGTCAGGGGCACTGTATCCATTACACAACATGAGCAGCTTACTTCAAGCCATGTCACGGCATGCATAACACAGTGTCAGTGGCACAGTATCCATCATACAACATGAGCAGTTTACTCCAAGCGATGCAATGGCATACATAACACAGCGTCAGGGGCACTGTATCCATCACACAACATGAGCAGCTTACTCCAGGCCATGCCATGGCATGCATAACACAGCATCAGAAGCACTGTATTCATTACACAACATGATCAACTTACTCCTGGCCATGCCATTGCTTGCATAACACAGCGTCAGGGGCACTGTATCCATAACACAACATGAGCAGCTTACTCCATGCCATGGCATGCATAACACAGTGTCAGGGGCACTGCTTCCATCACACAGCATCACCCGCTTACTCCAGGCCATGCCATGGCATGCATAACACAGCGTCAGGGGCACTGTATCCACCACACAACATGAGCAGCTTACTCCATGCCATGCCATGGCATGCATAACACAGTGTCAGGGGCACTGTTTCCATCACACAACATGAGCAGCTTACTCCAGGCCATGCCATGGCATGCATAACACAGCATCAGGGTCACTGTATCCATCACACAACATGAGCAGCTTACTCCAGGCCATGCCATGACATGCATAACAAAGCGTCAGGGTCACTGTATCCATCACACAAAATGAGCAGCTTACTCCAGGCCATGCCATGACATGCATAATAAAGCATCAGGGGCACTGTATCCATCACACAACATGAGCACCTTACTCCAGGCCGTGCCATGGCATGCATAGCATGGCATCAGGGGCACTATATCCATCACACAACATGAACAGCTTACTTCAGGCCATGCCATGGCATGCATAACACAGGATCAGGGGCACTGTATCAATCACACAACATGAGAAGCTTACTCCAAGCCATGCCATGGCATGCATAACAAGCATCAGGGGCACTGTATCCATCACACAAAATAGCCAGCTTACACCAAGCCATGCCATGGTATGCATAACACAGTGTCATGGGCACTGTATCCATCACACAACATGAGCAGCTAACTCCAGGCGATGCCATGGTATGCATAACAGAGCATCAGGGGCAATGTATCCATCACTCAACATGAGCAGCTTATTCGACGCCAAGCCATGGCATGCAAAACATAACATCAGGGGCACTGTATCCATCACACAACATGAGCAGCTTACTCCAAGCAATGCTATGGCATGAATAACACAGCATCAGAGGCACTGTACCCATCACAAAACATGAGTAACTTATTCCAAGCAATGCCTTGGAATGCATAACACAGCATCAGGGGCACTGTAGCCATTACACAACATGAGTAGCTTACTCCAGGCCATGCCATGGTATACATAACACAGCGTCAGGGGCACTGTATCCATCAGACAACAAGATCAGCTTACTTGAGGCCATGCCATGGCATACATAACACAGCATCAGGAGCACTGTATCCATCACACAGCATGAGCAGCTTACTCCAGGCCATGCCATGGCATGCATAACACAGCGTCAGGGCCAATGTATCCATCACAAACCATGAGCCATTTACTTTAGACCATGCCATGGCATGCATAACACAGCATCAGAGGCACTGTATCCATTACACAACATGAGTAGCTTACTTCAGACCATTCAATGGCATGCATAACACAGTGTCAGGGGCACTGTATGCATCACACAGCATGAGCAGCTTACTTCATGCCATGCCATGGCATGTAGAACACAGCTTCAGGGGCACTGTATCCATCGCACAACATAAGCAGCTTACTGCAAGCCATGCCATGGCATGCATAACACAGCGTCAGGGGCACTGTATCCATCACACAACATGAACAGCTTACTTCAGGCCATGCCATGGCATGCATAATACAGGATCAGGGGCACTGTATCAATCACACAACATGAGAAGCTTACTCCAAGCCATGCCATGACATGCATAACAAGCATCAGGGGCACTGCATCCATCACACAAAATAACCAGCTAACTCCAAGCCATACCATGGTATGCATAACACAGTGTCATGGGCACTGTATCCATCACACAACATGAGCAGCAAACTCCAGGCAATGCCATGGCATGCATAACACAGCATCAGGGGCACTGTATCCATCACAAAACATGAGCAGCTCACTCCAAGCGATGCCATGGCATGCATAACACAGCGTCAGGGGCACTGTATCCATCACACAACATGAGCAGCTTACTCGAGTCCATGCCATGGCATGCATAACACAGCATCAGGGGCACTGAATCCATCACACAGCATGAGCAGCTTAGTCCAGGCCATGCCATGGCATGCATAACACAGCATCAGGGGCACTGTATCCATTACACAACATGAGCAGCTTACTCCAAGCCATGCCATGGCATGCATAACACAGTGTCAGTGGCACAGTATCCATCACACAATATGAGCAGTTTACTCTAAGCGATGCAATGGCATACATAACACAGCGTCAGGGGCACTGTATCTGTCACACAACATGAGCAGCTTGCTCCAGGCCATACCATGGCTTGCATAACACAGCGTCAGGGGCACTGTATCTATCACACAACATGAGCAGCTTACTCCAGGCCATGCCATGGCATGCATAAAACAGCCTCAGGGGATCTGTATCCATCACACAGCATGAGCAGCTTACTCCAGGCCATGCCATGGCATGCATAACACAGCATCAGGAAAACTGTATTCATTACACAACATGAGCAACTTACTCCAGGTCATGCCATTGCTTGGATAACACAGCGTCAGGGACACTGTATCCATAACACAACATGAGCAGCTTACTCAAGTGATGGCATGGCATGCATAACACAGCGTCAGGGACACTGTATCCACAACACAACATAAGCAGCTTACTCCATGCCATGCCATGGCATGCATAACACAGTGTCAGAGGCACTGTTTCCATCACACAACATAAGCAGCTTACTCCATGCCATGCCATGGCATGCATAACACAGAATCAGGATCACTGTATCCATCACACAACATGAGCACTTTACTCCAGGCCATGCCATGGCATGCATAACACAGCGCCAGGGGCACGATATCCATCACACAACATGAGCAGCTTACACCAATCCATGCATGGCATGCATAACACAGTGTCAGGGGCATTGTATCCATCACACAAAATGAGCAGCTTACTCCAGGCCACCCCATGGCATGCATAACACGGAATCAGTGGCACTGTATCCATCACACAAAATGAGCAGCTTACTCCAGGCCGTGACATGGCATGCATAACACAGGGTCAGAGGCACTGTATCCATCACACAACAAGAGCAGCTTACTCTGGGCCATGCCATGGCATGCATAACATGGCTTCAGGGGCACTGTATACATCACACAACATGAGAAGCATACTCCAGGCCATGCCATGGCATGCATAACACAGTGTCAGGGGCACTGTATCGATCACTCAACATGAGCAGCTTACTCCAGGCCATGACATGGTAAGAATAACACAGCATCATGGGCACTCTATCCATCACACAACTGAGCAGCTTACTCCAATCCATGCCATGGCATGCATAACACAATGGTAGTGGCACTGTATCCATCACACAACATGAGCAGCATACTCCAAGCGATGCCATGGCATGCATAACACAGCTTGTGGGGCACTGTATCCATCACACAACATGAGCAGCTTTCTCCAAGCGATGCCATGGCAGGCATAACACAGCATCAGGAGCACTGTATCCATCACACAACATGAGCAGCTTACTCCAGGCCATGTCATGGCATGCATAACATAGCGTAAGGGGCACTGCATCCATCACAAAACAAGATTAGCTTACTCCATGCCATGGCATGCATAACACAGCGTCAGGGGCACTGCATCCATCACATAGTATGAGCAGCTTACTACACGCCATTCCATGGCATGCATATCACAGCATCAGGGACACTGTATCCATCACACAGCATGAGCAGCTTACTCCAAGCCATGCCATGGCATGCATAACACAGCGTCAGAAGCACTGTATCCATTACACAACATGAGCAGCTTACTCCAAGCCATGCCATGGCATGCATAACACAGCATCAGTAGCACTGTATCCATCACACAACATGAACAGCTTACACCAAGCGATGCCATGGCATGCATAACACAGTGTCAGGGGCACTATATCCTTCCCACAAAATGAGCAGCTTACTCCAGGCCATGCCATGGCTTGAATAACACAGTTTCAGGAGCACTGTATCCATCACACAACATGAGCAGCTTACACCAGGCCATGACATGGCATGCATAAGAGTCAGGTGCAATGTATCCAACACTCAGCATGAACAGCTTACTCCAGGCCATGCCATGGCATGCATAACACAGTGTCAGGGGCACTGTATCCATTACACAACATGAGCAGCTTACTCCAAGCGATGCCATGGCATGCATAACCCAGCATTAGGGGCACTGCATCCA
Source organism: Protopterus annectens (assembly GCF_019279795.1). NCBI lineage: Eukaryota > Metazoa > Chordata > Ceratodontiformes > Protopteridae > Protopterus > Protopterus annectens. The sequence continues at coordinate 714,531,208 of NC_056749.1, forward strand.
TCACACAACATGAGAAACTTACTCAGGGCCATGCCATGGCATGCACAACACAGTGTCTGGTGCACTGTATTTATCACACAACATGAGCAGCTTATTCCCATCGATGCCATGGCATGCATAACACAGTGTCAGTGGCACTGTATCCATCACACAACATGAGCAGCTTACACCAAGCGATGTCATGGCATGCATAACAGAGTGTCAGGGGCACTGTATCTTCTCACAACATGAGCAGCTTACTCCAGTCCATGGCATGGCTTGCATAACACAGCATCAGGAGCACTGTATCCATCACACAACATGAGCAGCTTACTGGAGGACATGCCATGGCATGCATAACACAGCATCAGTAGGACTATATCCTTAACACAACATGAGAAACTTACTTCAGGCCATGCCATGGCATGCATAACACAGCATCAGGGGCACTTTATACAACACACAACATGGGCAGCTTATTCTAAGACATGCCATGGCATGCATAACAGAGCAACAGGGGCACTGTATCCATCACACAACATGAGCAGCTTAATCAAAATGATGTTGTGGCATTCATAATGCAGCATCAGAGGCCCTGCATCCATCACACAGCATGAGCAGCTTTCTCCAGGCAATGCCACGGCATCCATAACACAGCACCAGGGGCATTGTATCCATCACACAACATGAAGAGCATACTCCAGGCCATGATATGGCATGCATAACACAGTGTCATGGGCACTGTATCCATCACTCAACGTGAGCAACCATCATGGGCACTGTATCCATCACACAACATGAGCAGCTTACTCCAGGCCATGCCATGGCATGCATAACACAGCATCAGGGGCACTGTATCCATCACACAACATGAGCAGCTTACTCCAGGCCATTCCATGGCATGCATAACACAGCGTCAGTGGCACTGTATCCATCACACAACATGAGCAGCTTACTCAAGCGATGCCACGGAATGCCTAACACAGTGTCAGGGGCACTGTATTCACCACACAACATGAGCAGCTTACTCCATGCCATGCCATGGCATGCATAGCACAGTGTCAGGGGCACTGTTTCAATCACACAACATGAGCAGCTTATTCCAGGTCATGCCATGGCATGCATAACACAGCATCAGGGTCAATGTATCCATTACACAACATGAGCAGGTTAATCCAGACCATGCCATGACATGCATAACACAGCGTCAGGTTCACTGTATCCATCACACAAAATGAGCAGCTTTCTCCAGGCCATGCCATGGCATGCATAACACAGCACCAGGGTCACTGTATCCATCACACAACATGAGCAGCTTATTCCAATCCATAAATGACATGCATAACACAGTGTCAGGGGCACTGTATCCATCACACAAAATGAGCATCTTTCTCCAGGCCATGCCATGGCATGCATAACACAGCACCAGGGTCACTGTATCCATCACACAACATGAGCAGCTTACTCCGGGCCATGCCATGGAATGCATAACATGGCATCAGGGGCACTGTATCCATCACACAACAAGTGCAGCTTACTCCGGGCCATGCCATGGAATGCATAACATGGCATCTGGGGCACTGTATACATCACACAACATGAGCAGCATACTCCAGGCCATTCCATGGCATGCATAACACAGTGTCAGGGGCACTGTATCGATCACACAACATGAGCATATTACTCCAGGCCATGCCATGGTAAGAATAACACAGCATCATGGGCCCTCTATCCATCACACAACTGAGCAGCTTACTCCAATCCATGCCATGGCATGCATAACACAATGGTAGTGACACTGTATCCATCACACAACATGAGCAGCATACTCCAGCCCATGCCATGGCATGCATAACATAGCTTGTGGGGCACTGTATCTATCACACAACATGAGCAGCTTTCTCCAAGCGATGCCATGGCAGGCATAACACAGCGTCAGGAGCACTGTATCCATTACACAACATGAGCAGCTTACTCCAGGCCATGTCATGGCATGCATAACATAGCGTAAGGGGCACTGCATCCATCACAAAACAAGATTAGCTTACTCCATGCCATGCCATGGCATGCATAACACAGCGTCAGGGGCACTGCATCCATCACACAGTATGAGCAGCTTACTACAGGCCATTCCATGGCATGCATATCACAGCATCAGAGACACTTTATCCATCACACAGCATGAGCAGCTTACTCCAAGCCATGCCATGGCATGCATAACACAGCGTCAGAGGCACTGTATCCATTACACAACATGAGCAGCTTACTCCAAGCCATGTCATGGTATGCATAACACAGCATCAGTGGCACTGTATCCATCACACAACATAAGCAGCTTACACCAAGCGATGCCATGGCATGCATAACACAGTGTCAGGGCACTATATCCTTCACACAAAATGAGCAGCTTACTCCAGGCCATGCCATGGCTTGAATAACACAGTTTCAGGAGCACTGTATCCATCACACAACATGAGCAGCTTACACCAGGCCATGACATGGCATGCATAACACAGAGTCAGGTGCAATGTATCCATCACTCAGCATGAGCAGCTTACTCCAGGCCAGGCCATGGCATGCATAACACAGTGTCAGGGGCACTGTATCCATTACACAACATGAGCAGCTTACTCCAAGCAATGCCATGGCATGCATAACCCAGCATCAGGGCCACTGCATCCATCACACAACGTGAGCAACTTACTCCGGGCCATGCCATGGCATGCACAACACAGTGTCTGGTGCACTGTATTTATCACACAACATGAGCAGCTTATTCCCATCAATGCCATGGCATGCATAACACAGTGTCAGTGGCACTGTATCCATCACACAACATGAGCAGCTTACACCAAGCGATGTCATGGCATGCATAACAGAGTGTCAGGGGCACTGTATCTTCTCACAACATGAGCAGCTTACTCCAGTCCATGGCATGGCTTGCATAACACAGCGTCAGGAGCACTGTATCCATCACACAACATGAGCAGCTTCCTCGAGGATATGCCATGGCATGCATAACACAGCATCATTGGGACTATATCCATAACACAAGATCAGAAGCTTACTTCAGGCCATGCCATGGCATGCATAACACAGCATCAGGGGCACTTTATACAACACACAACATGGGCAGCTTATTCTAAGACATGCCATGGCATGCATAACAGAGCAACAGGGGCACTGTATCCATCACACAACATGAGCAGCTTAATCAAAATGATGTTGTGGCATTCATAATGCAGCATCAGAGGCCCTGCATCCATCACACAGCATGAGCAGCTTTCTCCAGGCAATGCCACGGCATCCATAACACAGCACCAGGGGCATTGTATCCATCACACAACATGAAGAGCATACTCCAGGCCATGATATGGCATGCATAACACAGTGTCATGGGCACTGTATCCATCACTCAACGTGAGCAACTTACCCCATGCCATGCCTTGGCATGCATAAAACACCATCAGGGGCACTGCATCCATCACACAACATGAGCAGCTTACTCCAGGCCATGCTATGGCATGCATAACACAGCGTCAGTGGCACTGCATCCATCACGCAGCATGAGCAGCTTGCTCCAGGCCATACCATGGCATGCATAACACAGCGTCAGTGGCACTGTATCCATCACACAACATGAGCAGCTTACTCAAGCGATGCCATGTAATGCCTAACACAGTGTCAGGGGCACTGTATCCACCACACAACATGAGCAGCTTACTCCATGCCATGTCATGGCATGCATAGCACAGTGTCAGGGGCACTGTTTCAATCACACAACATGAGCAGCTTACTCCAGGTCATGCCATGGCATGCATAACACAGCATCATGGTCAATATATCCATTACACAACATGAGCAGCTTACTCCAGACCATGCCATGACATGCATAACACAGCGTCAGGGGCACTGTATCCATCACACAACATGAGCACCTTACTCCAGGCCCTGCCATGGCATGCATAACACAGCACCAGGGGTACTGTATCCATCACACAACATGAGCAGCTTATTCCAATCCATAAATGACATGCATAACACAGTGTCAGGGGCACTGTATCCATCACACAAAATGAGCAACTTTCTCCAGGCCGTGCCATGGCATGCATAACACAGCATCAGGGGCACTGTATCCATCACACAACAAGAGCAGCTTACTCCGGGTCATGCCATGGAATGCATAACATGGCATCAGGGGCACTGTATCCATCACACAACAAGTGCAGCTTACTCCGGGCCATGCCATGGAATGCATAACATGGCATCTGGGGCACTGTATCCATCACACAACATAAGCAGCATACTCCAGGCCATGCCATGACATGCATAACACAGTGTCAGGGGCACTGTATCGATCACTCAACATGAGCAGCTTACTCCAGGCCATCATGGTAAGAATACCACAGCATCATGGGCACTCTATCCATCACACAACATGAGCAGCTTACTCAAAGCTATGCCATGGCATGCATAACACAATGGTAGTGTCACTGTATCCATCACACAACATGAGCAGCATACTCCAGCCCATGCCATGGCATGTATAACACAGCTTGTGGGGCAATGTATCCTTCACACAACATGAGCAGCTTACTCCAAGCGATGCCATGGAATGCATAACACAGCATCAGGTGCACTGTATCCATCACACAACATGAGCAGCTTACTCCAGGCTATTCCATGGAATGCATAACACAGCATCAGGGGCACTGTATCCATCACACAGCATGAGCAGTTTACTCCACGCCATGCCATGGAGTGCATAACACAGTGTCAGAGGAACTGTATCCATCACACAACATGAGCAGCTTACTCCAGGCATTGCCATGGCATGCATAACATAGTGTAAGGGGCACTGCATCTATCACACAACAAGATTAGCTTACTCCATGCCATGTCGTGGCATGCATAACACAGCGTCAGGTGCACTGCATCCATCACACAGTATGAGCAGCTTACTCCAGGCCATGCCATGGCATGCATAACACAGTGTCAGAGGCATGGTATCCATTACGCAACATGAGCAGCTTACTCCAAGTGATGCCATGGCATGCATAACCCAGCATCACGGGCACTGCATGCATCACACAACATGAGCAACTTACTTGGCATGCATAACACAGCGTCTGGTGCACTGTATCCATCACACAACATGAGCAGCTTACACCAAGCAATGTCATGGCATGCATAACACAGTGTCAGTGGCACTGTATCCTTCACACAACATGAGCAGCTTACTCCAGGCCATGCCATGGCTTGTATAACACAGCATCAGGAGCACTGTATCCATCACACAACATGGGCAGCTTAATCCAGGCCATGCCATGGCATGCATAACACAGCATCAGTGGCACTATAGCCATCACACAACATGATCAACTTACTCCAGTCCATGCCATGGCATGCATAACACAGCATCAGGGGCACTGTATACAACACACAACATGAGCAGCTTACTCTAATACATGCCATGGCATGCATAACACAGCAACAGGGGCACTGTATCATCACACAAAATGAGTAGCTTATTCCAGGCCATGCCATGGCATGCATAACACAGCTTACCATCAGGGGCACTGTATCCATCACACAACATGAGCAGCTTAATCCAAATGATGCCGTGGCATTCATAATGCAGCATCAGAGGCCCTGCATCCATCACACAGCATGAGCAACTTTTTCCAGGCCATGCCATGGCATCCTTAACACAGCATCAGGGGCATTGTATCCATCACACATCATGAACACCATACTCCAAGCCGTGCCATGGCATGCATAACACAGTGTCATGGGCACTGTATTCATCACTCAACATGAGCAGCTTACTCCATGCCATGCTATGGCATACATAACACAGCGTCAGTGGCACTGCATCCATCACACAGCATGAGCAGCTTGCTCCAGGCCATACCATGGCATGCATAACACAACGTCAGTGGCACTGTATCCATCAGACAGCATGAGCAGCTTACTCCAGGCCATGCCATGATATGCATAACACAGTGTCAGGGGAACCACATACATTACACAACATGAGCAGCTTACTCCAGGCCATGCTCCAGGCCATGCCATGGCATGCATAACACATCATCAGTGGCACTGTATCCATCAAACATGAGCAGCTTACTCCAAGCGATGCCATAGCATGCATAACACAGCATCGAAAGCAGAGTATCCATCACACAACATGACCAATTTACTCCAGGCCATGGCATGGCTTCAATAAAACAGTGTCAGAGGCACTGTATCCATCATACAACATGAGTAGCTTACTCCAAGCCATGCCATGGCATGCATAACACAGCGTCAGGGGCTCTATATCCATTACACAGCTTGAGCAGTTTACTCCAAGCAATGCCATGGCATGAATAACACAGCATCAGTGGCCCTGTATCCATTACACAACATGAGCAGCTTACTCCAAGCGATGCCATGGCATGCACAACACAGCATCAGGGGCACTGTGTCCATCACACAGCATCAGCAACTTACTCCAGGTAATGCCATGGAATGCATAACACAGTGTCAGGGGCACTATATCCAACACAAAACATGAGCATCTTACTCCAACTGATGCCTTGGCATGCATAAGCCAGCATCAGGGGCACTGTATCCATCACACAACATGAGCAGCTTAATCCAGGCCATGCCATGGGATGCATAACACAGAATCAGGGACACAGTATCAATCACACAACATGAGCACCTTACTCCAAGCCATGCCATGGCATGCATAACACAGATTACCATCAGGGGCACTGTATCCATCACAACCCATTAGCAGTGTAATTCAAGCCATGCAGTGGCATTCATAACACAGCATCAGGGGCACTGTATCCATCACACAACATGAGGAGTTTTCTCCAGGCCATGCCACGGCATGCATAACACAGCATCGGGGGCACTGTATCCATCACACAACATGACCAGCTTACTCCAAGCCATGCTATGGCATGCATAACACAACTTATCATCAGGGGCACTGTATCCATCACACAACATGAGCAGCTTACTCCAGGCCATGTCGTGGCATGCATTACACAGTGTCAGATGCACTGTATCTATCACACAACATCAGCAGCTTACTCCATGCCATGCCATGGCATGCATAACACAGCGTCAGGGGCACTGTATCCATCACACAACATGAGCAGCTTACTCCGTGCCATGCCATGGCATGAAGAGCAATGCATCAGGGGCACTGTACCCATCACAGAATATGAACAGCTTACTCCAGGCTATGCCATAGCATGCAAAACACAGCATCAGGGGCACTGTATCCTTCTCACAACATGAGCAGCTTACTCCATGCCATTCCACAGCATGCATAACACAGCGTTAGGTCCACTATATCCATCAGACAATATGAAATGCTTACTCCAGGCCATGCCATGGCACGCATAACACAGTATCAGGGTCACTGTATCCATTACACAACATGAGCACCTTACTCCAGGCCATGCCATGGCATGCATAACACAGCGCCTGGGGCACTGTATCCATCACGGAACATGAGCAGCTTACTCCAAGGCATGCCATGGCATGCATTACACAACGTCAGGGCACTGCATCCATCACACAGCATGAGCAGCTTACTCCAGGCCATCCCATGGCATGCATAACACAACATCGGGACACTGTATCCATCACACAGCATTAGCAGCTAACTCCACGCCATGCCATTGCATGCATAACACAGTGTCAGGGGCACTATATCCATTACACAAAATGAGCAACTTACTCCAAGTCATGTAATGGCATGCATAACACAGCATCAGTGGCACTGTATCCATCGCACAACATGAGCAGCTTAAACCAAGCAATGCCATGGCATGCATAACACAGTGTCAGGGGCAATGTATCCTTCACACAATATGAGCAGTTTACTGCAGGCCATGCCATGGCATGCATAACACAGCATCAGGGGCACTGTATACAACACACAATATAAGCAGCTTACTCTAAGCTATGCCATGGCATGCATAACACAGCGACAGGGGCACTTTATCCATCACACAACATGCGTAGCTTATTCCAGGCCATGCCATTGCATGCATAACACAGCGTGAAGGGCACCGTATCCATCACACAACATGAGCAACTTACTCCAAGACATGCCATGGCATGCATTACACAAGCTTTCCATCAGGGGCACTGTATCCATCACACAACATGAGCAGCTTAATCCAAGCAATGCTGTGGCATTCATAATGCAGCATCAGGGGCCCTGCATCAATCACACAGCATGAGCAGCTTTCTCAAGTCCATGCCATGGCATCCATAACACAGCGTTCGGGGCATTGTATCCATCACACAACATGAGCAGCTTACTCCAGGCCATGCCATGGCATGCATAAAACAGCACCAGTGGAGCTGCATCCATCACACAACATGAGCAGCTTACTCCTGGCCATGCCATGGCATGCAAAACACAGCATCAGTGGCACTGCATCCATCACACAGCATGAACAGTTTGCTCCAGGCCATACCATGGCATGCATAACATAGCGTCAGTGGCACTGTATCCATCACACAGCATGAGCAGCTTACTCCAGGCCATGCCATGGCGTGCATAACGCAGTGTCAGGGGAACTGCATCCATTGCACAACATGAGCAGCTTACTCCAGGCCACAACATAGCATGCATAACACAGCGTCAGTGGCACTGTATCCATCACACAACATGAGCAGCTTACACCAAGCAATGTCATGGCATGCATAACACAGTATCAGGGGCACTGTATCCTTTACACAACATAAGCAGCTTACTCCAGGCCATGCCATGGCATGCATAACACAGCATAAGTGAAACTATATCCATCACACAACATGAGCAACTTACTTCAGGCCATGCCATGGCATGCATAACACAGCATCAGGGGCACTGTATACAAAACCCAACATGAGCAGCTTACTCTAAGCCATGCCATGGCATGCATAACACAGCAACAGGTGCACTGTATCCATCACACAACATGAGTAGCTTATTCCAGGCCATGCCATGGCATGCATAACACAGCTTACCATCAGGGGCACTGTATCCATCACACAACATGAGCAGCTTAATCCAAATGATGCCGTGGCATTCATAATGCAGCATCAGAGACCCTGCATCCATCACACAGCATGAGGAGCTTTCTCCAGGCCATGAAATGGCATCCATAACACAGCATCAGGGGCATTGTATCCATCACAAAACATGAACAGCATACTCCAGGCCATGCCATGGCATGCATAACACCGCATCAGGGTCACTGTATCCATCACACAGCATGAGCAGCTTACTCCAGGCCATGCCATGACATGCATAACACAGCATAAGGGGCACTATATCCATCACACAACATGAGCAGCTTACTCCAGGCCATGCCATGGCATCCATAACACAGCATCAGGGGCATTGTATCCATCACAAAACATGAACAGCATACTCCAGGCCATGCCATGGCATGCATGACACAGTGTAATGGGCACTGTATCCATCACTCAACATGAGCAACTTACTCCATGCCACGCCTTGGCATGCAGAAAACACCATCAGGGGCACTGCATCCATCACACAACATGAGCAGCTTACTCCAGGCCTTGCTATGGCATGCATAAAACAGCGTCAGTGGCACTGCATCCATCACTCAGCATGAGCAGCTTGCTCCAGGCCATACCATGGCATGCATAACACAGCGTCAGTGGCACTGTATCCATCACACAACATGAGCAGCTTACTCAAGCGATTCCATGAAATGCATAACACAGTGTCAGGGGCTCCGTATCCACAACACAACATCAGCAGCTTACTCCAGGCCATGCCATGCCATGCATAACACAGCATCAGGGGCACTGTATCCATCACACAACATGAGCACCTTACTCCAGGCCATGCCATGGCATGCATAACACAGTGTCAGGGGCACTGTATCCATCACACAAAATGAGCAGCTTACTCCAGGCCATGCCTTGGCATGCATAACACAGCATCAGGTGCACTGTATTCATCAAACGACATGAGCAGCTTACTCCAGGCCATACCATGGCATGCATAACACAGCATCAGTGGCACTGTATCCATTACACAACATGAGCAGCTTACTCAAGCGATGCCATGAAATGCATAACACAATGTCAGGGGCTCTGTATCCACCACACAACATGAGCAGCTTACTCCATGCCATGCCATGGCATGCATAACACAGTGTCAGGGGCACTGTTTCCATCACACAACATGAGCAGCTTAATCCAGGCCATGCCATGGCATGCATAACACCACATCAGGGTCTCTGTATTCATCACACAACATGAGCAGCTTACTCCAGGCCATGCCATGACATGCATAAAACAGCATCAGGGGCACTATATCCATCACACAACATGAGCACCTTACTCCAGGCCATGCCATGGCATGCATAACACAGCACCAGGGGCACTGTATCCATCACACAACATGAGCAGCTTACTACAATCCATGCATGACATGCATAACACAGTGTCAGGGGCACTGTATCCATCACACAAAATGAGCAGCTTACTCCAGGCCATGCCTTGGCATGCATAACACAGCATCAGGTGCACTGTATTCATCAAACGACATGACCAGCTTACTCCAGGCCATGCCATGGCATGAAAAACACAGAATCAGTGGCACTGTATCCATCACACAAAATGATCAGCTTACTCCAGGCCGCGCCATGACATGCATAACACAGCGTCAGGGGCACTGTATCCACCACACAACAAGAGCAGTTTACTCCAGGCCTTGCCATGGAATGCATAGCATGGCATCAGGGGCACTGTATCCATCACACAACATGAGCAGCATACTCCAGGCCATGCCATGGCATGCATAACACAGTGTCAGGGGCACTGTATCGATCACTCAACATGAGCAGCGTACTCCAGGCCATCATGGTAAGAATAAGACAGCATTATGGGCACTCTATCCATCACACAACATGAGCAGCTTCTCAAAGCCATGCCATGGCATTCATAATACAATGGTAGTGGCACTATATCCATCACACAAAATGAGCAGTATACTCCAGCCCATGCCATGGCATACATAACACAGCTTGTGGGGCACAGTATCCATCACACAACATGAGCAGCTTACTCCAAGCGATGCCATGGCATGCATAACACAGCATCAGGGGCACTGTATCCATCACACAACATGAGCAGCATACTCCAGGCCAGGCCATGGCATGCATAACACAGCGTAAGGGGCACTGCATCCATCACACAGCAAGATTAGCTTACTCCATGCCATGCTGTAGCATGCATAACACAGAGTCAAGGGCACTGCATCCATCGCACAGTATGAGAAGCTTACTCCAGGCCATTCTATGGCATGCATAACACAGCATCAGGGGCAATGTATCCATCACACAGCATGAGCAGCTTACTCCAAGCCATGCCATAGCATGCATAACACAGTGTCAGGGGCACTGTATCCATTACACAACATGAGCAGCTTACTCCCATCGATGCCTCGGCATGCATAACACAGCATCAGTGGCACTGTATCCATCACACAACATGAGCAGATTACACCAAGTAATGTCATGGCATGCATAACACAGTGTCAGCGGCACTGTATCCGTCAAACAACATGAGCAGCTTACTCCAGGCCATGTCATGGCTTGTATAACACAGCATCAGGAACACTGAATACATGACACAACATGAGCAGCTTACATCAGGCCATGACATGGCATGCATAACACGGCATCAGGTGCAAGGTATCCATCACTCAGCATGAGCAGCTTACTCCAGGCCATGCCATGGCATGCATAACCCAGTGTCAGGGGCACTGCATCCATCTCACAACATGAGCAACTTACTCCAGGCCATGCCATGGCATGCATAACACAGTGTCATGGGAACTGCATCCATTACAAAACATGAGCAGCTTACTCCAGGCCACAACATGGCATGCATAACATAGCATCAGTAGCACTGTATCCATCACACAACATGAGCAGCTTACACCAAGCGATGTCATGGCATGCATAACACAGCATCAGGGGCACTGTATCCTTCACACAACATGAGCAGCTTACTCCAGGCTATGCCATGGCTTGTATAACACAGCGTTAGGAACACTATATCCATCACACAACATGAACAGCTTACACCAGGCCATGACATGGTATGCATAACACAGCGTCAGGTGCAAGGTATCCATCACTCAGCATGAGCAGATTACTCCAGGCCATGCCATGGCATGCATAACCCAGTGTCAGGGGCACTGCATCCATCACACAGCATGAGCAACTTACTCCAGGCCACAACATGGCATGCATAACACAGCGTCAGTGGCACTGTATCCATCACACAACATGAGCAGCTTACACCAAGCGATTTCATGGCATGCATAACACAGTATTAGGGGCACTGTATCCTTCACACAACATAAGCAGCTTACTCCAGGCTATGCCATGGCTTGTATAACACAGCGTCAGGAACACTGTATCCATCACACAACATGAGCAGCTTACACCAGGCCATGACATGGCATGCATAACACAGCGTCAGGTGCAAGGTATCCATCACTCAGCATGAGCAGATTACTCCAGGCCAAGCCATAGCATGCATAACCCAGTGTCAGGGGAACTGCATCTATCACACAACATGAGCAACTTACTCCAGGCCATGCCATGGCATTCATAATGCAGTGTCATGGGAACTGCATCCATTACACAACATGAGCAGCTTACGCCAGGCCATACCATGGCATGCATAACACAGCATCAGTGGCACTGTATCCATTACACAACATGAGCAGCTTACTCAAGCGATGCCATGAAATGCATAACACAGTGTCAGGGGCTCTGTATCCACCACACAACATGAGCAGCTTACTCCATGCCATGCCATGGCATGTATAACACAGTGTTAGGGGCACTGTTTCCATCACACAACATGAGCAGCTTACTCCAGGCCATGCCATGGCATGCATAACACCACATCAGGGTCTCTGTATTCATCACACAACATGAGCAGCTTACTCCAGGCCATGCCATGACATGCATTAAACAGTGTCAGGGGCACTGTATCCATCACACAACATGAGCACCTTACTCCAGGCCATGCCATGGCACACATAACACAGCACCAGGGGCACTGTATCCATCACACAACATGAGCAGCTTACTACATTCCATGCATGACATGCATAACACAGTGTCAGGGGCACTGTATCCATCACACAAAATGAGCAGCTTACTCCAGGCCATGCCTTGGCATGCATAACACAGCATCAGGTGCACTGTATTCATCAAACAACATGACCAGCTTACTCCAGGCCACGCCATGGCATGCATAACACAGAATCAGTGGCACTGTATCCATCACACAAAATGAGCAGCTTTACTCCAGGCTGCGCCATGGCATGCATAACACAGCATCAGGGGCACTGTATCCATCACACAACAAGAGCAGCTTACTCCTGGCCATGCCATGGAATGCATAGCATGGCATCAGGGGCACTGTATCCATCACACAACATGAGCAGCATACTCCAGGCCATGCCATGGCATGCATAACACAGTGTCAGGGGCACTGTATTGATCACTCAACATGAGCAGCTTACTCCAGGTCATCGTGGTAAGAATAACACAGCATCATGGGCACTCTATCCATCACACAACATGAGCAGCTTACTCAAAGCCATGCCATGGCATGCATAATACAATGGTAGTGGCACTATATCCATCACACAAAATGAGCAGCGTACTCCAGCCCATGCCATGGCATGCATAACACAGCTTGTGGGGCACAGTATCTATCACACAACATGAGCAGCTTACTCCAAGCGATGACATGGCATGCATAACACAGCATCACGGGCACTGTATCCATCACACAACATGAGCAGCTAACTCCAGGTCATGCCATGGCATGCATAACACAGCGTAAGGGGCACTGCATCCATCACACAACAAGATTAGCTTACTCCATGCCATGCTGTGGCATGCATAACACAGCGTCAGGGGCACTGCATCCATCACACAGTATGAGCAGCTTACACCAAGCAATGTCATGGCATGCATAACACAGTGTCAGGGGCACTGCATCCTTCACACAACATGAGCAGCTTACACCAGGCCATGACATGGCATGCATAACACTGCGTCAGGTGCAAGGTATCCATCACTCAGCATGAGCAGCTTTCTCCAGGACATGCCATGGCATGCATAACCCAGTGTCAGGGGCACTGCATCCATCACACAACATGAGCAACTTACTCCGAGCCATGTCATGGCATGCATAACACAGCGTCTGGTGCACTGTATTTATCACACAACATGAGCAGCTTACTCCCATCGATGCCATGGCATGCATAACACAGCATCAGTGGCACTGTTTCCATCACACAACATGAGCAGCTTACACCAAGCGATGTCAAGGCATGCATAACACAGTGTCAGGGGCACTGTATCCTTCACACAACATGAGCAGCTTACTCCAGGCCATGCCATGGCTTGTATAACACAGCATCAGGAACACTGTATCCATCACACAACATGAGCAGCTTACTCCAAGTCATGCCATGGCATGCATAACACAGTGTCAGGGGCACTGTATCCATTACACAACATGAACAGCTTACTCCCATTGATGCCATGGCATGCATAACACAGCATCAGTGGCACTGTATCCATCACACAACATGAGCAGCTTACACCAGGCAATGTCATGGCATGCATAACACAGTGTCAGGGGCACTGTATCCATTACACAACATGAACAGCTTACTCCCATTGATGCCATGGTATGCATAACACAGCATCAGCTGCAAGGTATCCATCACGCAGCATGAGCAGCTTACTCCACGCCATGCCATGGCATGTATAACCCAGTGTCAGGGGCACTGCATCCATCACACAACATGAGCAACTTACTCCGAGCCATGCCATGGCATGCATAAAACAGCATCTGGTGCACTGTATTTATCACACAACATGAGCAGCTTACTCCCATCGATGCCATGGCATGCATAACACAGCATCAGTGGCAATGTATCCATCACACAACATGAGCAGCTTACTCCAGGCCATGCCATGACATGCATAACACAGTGTCAGGGGCATTGTATCCATCACACTACATGAGCAGCTTACTCCAGGCCATGCCATGGCATGCATAACACAGCGTCATGGTTACTGTATCCATCACACAACATGAGCAGCTTACTCCAGGCCATGCCATGACATGCATAACACAGCATTAGGTGCACTGTATCCATCACACAACATGAATAACTTACTCCAGGCCATGCCATGGCATGCATAACAGAGCATCATGGGCACTGTATCCATCACACAACATGAGCATCTTACTCCAGGCCATGCCATGGCATGCATAACACAGCACCAGGGGCACTGTATCCATCATACAACATGAGCAGCTTTCTCCAAGCAATGCTGTGGTATGCATACCACAGCATCAGGGGCACTGTATTCATTACACAACATGAGCAACTTACTCCAGGCCATGCCATGGCATGCATAACACAGCATCAGGGGCACTGTATCCATCACACAACATGAACAGCTTACTTCAGGCCATGCCATGGCATACATAACACAGCTTCAGGGGCACTGTATCCATCACAGAACATGAGCAGCTTACTCCAGACCATACCATGGTATGCATACCACAACATCAGGAGCACTGTATCCATCACACAACATGGACAGCTTACTCCAAGCCATGCCTTGGCATGCATAACACAGCGTCAGTTACACTGTATCCTTCACACAACATGAGCAGCTTACTCCAGGCCATGCCATGGCATGCATAACACAGCATCAGGGGCACTGTATCTATCACACAACATGAGCAGGTTACACCAGGCAATGCCATGGGATGCATAACACAGTACCCTTGATGCTGTGTTATGCATGCCATGCCATGCATAACACAGCATCAGGGGCACTGTTTCTATCACACAACATGAGCAGCTTACTCCAGACCATGCCATGGCATGCATAACACAGCGTCAGGGTCACAGTATCCATCACACAACATGAGCAGCTTACTCCAGGCCATGCCATGACATGCATAACACAGCGTCAGGGTCACTGTATCCATCACACAACATGAGCACCTTACTCCACACCATGCAAGGAATGCATAACACAATGCCATGGGCACTGTAACCATCACACAGCATGAGCAGCTTTCTCTAAGCCATGCCTTGGCATGCATAACACAGCATCTTGTTCACTGTATCCATCACCCAACATGAGCCGCTTACTCCAGGCCATGCCATGACATGCAAAACACAGCATCAAGGGCACTGTATTAATCAAACAACATGATCATCTTAGTCCAGGAACATGCCATGTAATACATAACACAGTGCCAGTGGCGCTGTATCCATCACACAACATGAGCAGATTACTCCAGGCCATGCCATTTAATGCATAACACAGCGTCAGGTGCACTGTATCCATCACACAACATGAGCAACTTACTCCAGGCCATGCCATGGCATGCATAACACAGCGTCAGGTGCACTGTATCCATCACACAACATGAGCAGCTTACTCCAGGCCATGCCATGGCATGCATAACACACCATCAGGGGCACTGTGTCCATCACACAACATATGCAGCTTACTCCAGGCCATGCTATGGCATGCATAACACAGCTTACCCGTGGAACTCCTGACATTATTTGAACACTTGTTTATCAGCCGTCATTATGCCTGACAAGCATAAACAAAGCCTGCAGACTTACATATCCTGACATTTGAAGAGAAGCATGCCATGGCACTGTGTCATGTAACACTTACATGAGTGTACCTTACACAACATCACTGTGAAACTGACAACATAACAGTATTAGTGTTACCTGCACTGCTTTTTTCTGTCTTCTCTGCATGCATTCTGCATTTATGTTGGTGTGTAACTGTAACTATCAACTGTATCCTGGGTGTCTGTGCATGTAATCAGTAATATGAACAGCAGCCACTAAACATATTGTTATAATGAAGATACATTGAGATGACATTTCAGTGGAATAAGTAAAAGTCTATATACAAAGGAGATGAGCACAGCCACATGATCATTGGCTGACCCAACATCAGTTTTTGGAATGCAACACAACCCCCTAGTAATAATGTACAATCATAAATACAGTGACAGCCTGTCGCATGTCATACAAAGATTCTTGTCTGTCTACAACTTTGTCAGCACCCTCCATACATTTATTAGCAGTGACTGCCCTGTAAAACGCAAACAGCATGATGCTGTTTGTTGATTATGTGACAGACAGTTGGGAATGTTGAACAGGAATGCCCACGTGTATAAGTATCCCTAAACACAGGATACAAGTGTGTTTTAAACAAACCATCAGAGGTGTTGTAGGCAGATGAGATACCCATGTTGAACTTTAGAGCATGCCAGCCAGTCCATCAACAGCAGTGTGCACACTGGCACAACAGCAATCCATTCAATATGTGAACAGCCAGGCTATACAAAACAGACCAATCACTGAGAACAACAGCCACACATCTAAGTGTGGAAAGACATACACTGCAAACAGCAGAGAAAGCACTATTCATTTGTCTATGAAATTTCACAATCAAATGCACGATGAGAGTTACGCATAAATGACTGTCGTCTAGGTTGTGGCCTACAATTCAAAACATAACTTTCAACAAATATGCTTTGCAGTTAACTCATATGTAAACATACTTTTAGGTAATTTGTACTTGTAATCACAGGTATTGTCTAACTATTGCATTTACCTTAAAATATACATTATAGGTATCACTGCATTTATGTAGTATACATGCTAAAGGCAAAAATTCCATCCTGCAATAATAATCGCATCTATTCTAGTTACAAAATCCAACAAACTTATCAACATACTTCTCTCCTTGTGCTGCTCATCCAGCTAGTGCATCCACTTGATATACATGGCCCAATTCTGTGCCCACTCTTCATCACCTGCAAAATGTAAAAATATGTATGAATAATGTAGGTATAAAAAACATTGATATACACTGTTCAGCTCATGTTCTCGAGCCTTTAAAATGAAGAACATTATAGAATCTCCATACACAGTTTTGAATGTTTAATACACAACCTTTTACATATTGGAAGAGAACTGAATATGAATTGGAGGACATGAGATAAAAACCTGCAACTCTCAGTTATGTTCATACTTAAACCCTGAAACATGCCTGCTTAGCTGATCCATCTTGCCTAAGAATACATGGAGGAAATGCATTTAAAAATGTGAGGTATAAATGTGAAGGGATGGGGTACTAACAGAGACCATAGCTCATGCTTTACAATAAGTACAATGTGCTGTGCATTTATAAAAATAAAATTGCAAGCACAAATACATGTCAGCACAATGGTCACATCACAAAAACACAACTGTAAACTTTCATATCTCAGTTAGTGGAACACTGTTATTTAACAAACAGCTGATGTTAACAGACAACTACAAAATGCTGTATATCACATACACATAAATGTATTTCAGGTCGGAGGCCATAAAATATGCACAGATATTTATTGTCAAATTACAGCTTATAAGTCAAAATTATCCCTGATATCAGTGTATGTTCCTGTTCTACAGTCAAAATGTATATCTGACAGATCTATGTCATAAAATTGGCTTTTCAGAAAGTCAAACTTCATATGGTTGAGACCATATGCTCGACTTTCTGAAAAATTGAACAAAACAAAACAACAAAAATCTGTGTTTTTGCAAGGGAACAAGCCCACCTTCACTGTGCCCCCGGTGCCCCCTGTGCCCCATGCATATTATAAATACAAACTATAAGATCACACTACAGTAGGGAAAGGGTAAATCCCTTGACCTTCACTTTACCACTCTCTCCATACAAAAGCTTCGACATTTTACAGAGTCATTCTTATAGTCTCAATCATTTGACGTTTGACTTTCTGAAAGTTTGATCTTCTGAAGGGTGCCCATAGCTTACCATCACACTTCATAAAAATGTAAGAATGGTGTTGAATTCATATTAATAAACAATGACATATTGTACATAACATTCAAGTTGCAAATGTTAGCATATTCCACATTCTTTTTGCATAATTACCCCAGTATGTTTAAAGCTTCAGACATAAAAAAAGCAGTAAAAGAGCTGCTGTTAACAGAACATTATGGCTCATGGAGATATAAGTAGAAATCCAACAAATAAACAATGCAGTTGTAAGCATGTTCAAAATAACCATTAATATCAATAAGCATGTATGTATAGCAGCATTTTGTAAATGTTTACAGACACAACCATGCAGATATAATTAGAACTATCCTTGAAGTGGATTTGAACCCACACTTACATAAGCTATATTCATATTCCCTCTTGCTTTAGAGGATGAGCTAACATCAACACACTTTTCCTATTAAAAACTGCTATTGTGAGTGTGTAACCATATCCTATGGATAATGGATGCATACGTAAATGTCTGACATGTAAACACTATAGGCCCTCATTCTCCACAAAAAATTCCAGATATCATTAAGTTTTGCAATGCAGAAGATATGTTTAGACAGTTCATTCAGTGTTCTTGTGTTAAACAAACGGGATTTTAATAATGATATTCACTTTGTAAAGCAGAATGGACTAATTGAGGTCTTTCTGAATTTGTATTCACACATACACAGGTAGAACTGGGTGACACTGTCGAAGTATTAGGAGTAACAGAACAACGCACAGTCATCAGTAACCTAAGCACCATAGTCGTCAGTGATTCACGACCATACTGGATGTGCAAAATTATGCCCTTATATGTTGGAAAACAGAAGCATTAAAATGTTCATTAGCATGTACATGATAAACAATACAAAACAAATAAACTCCTTGGGAATCAAACTCATAATTACAGGGAGAACAGCCATGTTGCCTTCTCAATTATCTAATTATCAGAACAACTACTTATTTGTTTTAAAAGGCATATATCTGATATCTGGGACACAGCTATATCTCTGAATTCCTTAGGAATGTTCAAGTGTATATAGGATTGTGACACTTATTGTAGGCATCCACTGGCTGTCTCCACATCTCAGGACCATCTAATGAAGATCCTCATCATCCATCCAATGTAAGTTATCATAGTGGTGGCAAATCTGCATTACAGTCTGGTAGATTCCCATACAGTGTCAGTGCTCCCTATTGAACATTGCGAAGTTCTGTGGTCTGGCTCTCATGCAATGCTCTACCATAGCATAGAGGTCAACATCTGGGTGATCTCATCCTTGGTCCATTTAGGCATCCAGACTTGCTGAAGCCTCCTGGTAGTAGCCTTCTTTTTGATAAAATTGAGAATGTCAGTATATCAGAATTAATTAAACTTCTCACTGAGGTCCTACTCAGTTTGCAGGTAGCTATGGTGTGATCAGTAAATGTATCAAAGTCACAATTTAAAAGTGGCACTTATGGCATATTATCAGATCATTGTAAAGTAATGAGTACTTGCTTCATATGGTTCAAATTAATGATACCCATTAGGTATTTGCATAGAGCAACTTCCTGTTATGCTGAGCAATTACTTAATGTACTACATTTCGAGAACTTATGTGGAAGTGTGCAAATGGAATTCCAAAACCTTGAATTTTAATGACCACATTAATTATGTATGGTGCAAATGGGACTTAAAAGCTGTATGCACATAGCTGGTGTTACTTTCAGGTGTACCTGACTCATTAGTAGTTGAAAAGGTAATTTTGCCTCTGCTAGCATTGCTGTGATGGGATATATTTCTCTCCTTACAGACTGTTATCATAACTCCTTAGAAACATATCTGCTCTGATTGATGCATTTAGGGAAAATTCTGTGCAATACAAAAAACACATGTGACTTCCTGGAGAGATGTAGGATTGGCCTGTATGCAGATGTATCTAAGTACTACTTTCCCATATGTGGTTGTACAGAAAAATGTTCACAGCAGAAGTGAACAGTACATAAAGACGTACTCATGGATTTTCCATAAATATTGCTAGTGACTCAATACACTATGTGGTGTATGTATGGAAAATTATGGATTCTGACATTATCATTATGTGTGCTATGTAGTATGCATTTGTAGTATTGTTATGGATATGTTTTCCTTGATGCATATTAAAACATGTACGAGAACTATTGCCTCAGTAAACCAACATCCATGTTTAAGTATGTTTACTTAAACTGTGTGTGGTCTGCTTACAGATATTGATGCTTTATAAAGCTTCTTGTAAGTTGTTCAATTGATAATTTTCAGATACACTGTGCTAATGTGGATGGCATTCACTGCTCAGTATTGATTGCGATGATATATGCTCATCATGTATAACAGTTCTTTTACATAAGTTGCCTGTTTAGGTTCAAGAGACCAGTTGTCATACTAGTTAAGATATTCACCTCCCATGCACAAAGTACAAGGTTCAGTCCTGACCTCTCGACAATGCCTGTTTGGAGTTAGCATGTTTTCTCTGTGTCTCTTTGGGGTTATTTCCACCTCCATAAAACATGCTGAGTGTTTCCCTCTCAAACTCATCAATGAATAGAGCTGTGAGTAACAGCACATACTCTTCATGGTGGCGAAAGAGTTGTACAGACCAACCGCTTTGGGTATGTGGTGCACAGTATCTTCAAGATAGGAAAATACAGATCACATACTGCATGCCATGGCCACTCATCTGGGTTAAATATGGTTGCAGGCAATTTGGTCATGTTGACTAATGTATCCAAATGGGCATGTGCACCCCTATTGGACAGTGTGAGGCTTGGGTCAATAAACTACTAATAGGTCAGTTGCCTAGCCTGGATTACAAGGCTTGCTCTGTTGAGTGAAAGCTGGACATAAAACCAACTTGCCAAGCATGAACTAAGAATTGCTATACTCAGTGTTGGTTCACTGACAGGATGAAGCTTGGAAGTGGATGACATGATGGTAAGGAGGAGGTTGGACATCCTATGCATCCAGGAGACAAAATGGAAGGGCAGTGCAGCAAAGACACTTGGCTTGGGATCCAGAGTCTACAACACAGGAAGAGGGCAGGCTAGAAATGGTGTGAGAATTGGGGTGAGACAGAGGTTTCAGAAGGCAGTGAGGGATATCATCAGAATTAGTGACAGACTCATGGAAATCAGACTCCAGCCTAATGATAGGAGAGTATTCATAATCTCACCCTATGCCCCGCAGGTTGTGATAGTGAGTAAGAAAATGGATTCAGGCAGCAGTTGTAGGATCTACTAGATAAAGCAATGTTGATAATGGGAGACTTGAATGCACATTTCGGGACAGACGGAACAGGATATGAGCACTGCCTGGGTCCACATGGGTGAGACAACAGGAATAAAGAAGGAGAGGCCATTCAAGACTTATGTCCAGAAAATAGCAGTAGCCAAAAGAGAGATAGCCACAAGATCACATGCAAACACGCAACTTGGGTAGACTTCAGTGATTGCAAAGTCATCCCCAATGAAACAGTTGACCCACAGCATAAACCACTGGTTGGCACAATCAGCTGCAAGCAGTGGTCAGAGAAGACTCTAAGATCAACAGAGACCAGGTTGAAGACCTGTAAGTTGACTGGAGAGAAAGCATGACAGCTCAAAGAATTAATCAGGACTATAGCACCTCAGGAAAAAATAGTAAAACTGGTGGAGTTGAAGAAGAATGGCAGCACCTCAAAACAACATGTGTGAGGACTACAGAACAAATATGTGGATGAGCCACATATGGAAATCAGGTATATAAGGAAAGCTGGTAGTGGAATGCAGAAGTCCAGGAAGTCATCAAAAGTGCAGGAAAAGTGGGAGATAGAAAAGATGGACCAGGCTAGGAAGAAATACTGACTGGCTAACAAAGAAGCTAAGAAAGGAGTTGCAATTGCAAAGAACAGGGCATTGGAAGACACTCCAATAGCTTCTGGAAATTTACTCAGTGGGTGGCACAAAGAAACTATATCAGGTTGCAAGACAAAGACAGGAAGATAAAGAAGACAGTCAGACACCCTTCATAAGGGATGCCAGTAACAGCCTGTTCACCTGTCCACATGACATCAAAGGCAGATTAAAGGACTACTTCCTGTACCTTCTGAATGAAGAAAATCACACAAAAGCTGTACTGCTCCAGACAGCCTACAATGAGAGAAGAAGAGGAGTCTACCCTAGTACAAGTAAGAATTGCACTAAGAAAAACAAAGTCAGGGAAAGCAAATGGCACAGATGAGGTCACAACAGATATAATAAAGATGCTGGATGAGAAAGGGGAGAAATGGCTCCTGAGAGTACTCATAGCTATGTGGAGAGAAAGGTGTATCCCAGGTGACTGGAGAATAAGCTTACACATGCAAGTGTACAGGAACAAAGGGGACATCCACAGAGGTATCAAACTCTTGTCACATTGTATGAAATTTCTGAAAAGTGTGACAAATGGATACACAGAGTAGTAGAAAGTAAGATGGAAGATGAGCACTTTGGATTCAAGTCAGGATGCAGCACAACTGACCTGATGGTTGTAATAAAACAGATAGTTGAGAAAAAGCTAAAGACAAGGAAAGAATCTAACTGGGCATTTCTAGACTTGGAGAAAGCACATGACGAGTTCCCAAGAAGGCTGATTTGGGCTGAACAGTGGTGGTTCAATGTCCCAGAAACATTGGTAGCATTACAGCTACAATATGTGTGTAACAGTCATCACACATTTTTGTTTCGCACATATGTCATGTGCAGTATGTTAATGTGAATTTAATGGAGAGTGTATTGAATGTGTGGCACAATTCTGTTGTGTTTGGACCTCCACTACAGCGATATCCACTGTAAAGGGTTCACATCCTAGAGACAGCCTCTACAGATATCACAAGTTATGCTGTTGTCCCATGTCTTATGCATTCGTGGATTCTTTTCATATCGCATATGCTTTTATACGTTACAATACAATATGGGACAGGGACTATTTCATAAATTTGACATTGCAGAGGACTGCAGAGAGGTTAAATTGGCATGGGCTGTACACATAGTCATTTCCATAAGCACTTTTTCATATCAGTCTGCCCATAAACTGTATTCCAGATGGTGAACTGACCTAGGTGGTGACATTTGTTCCCCACAAGAAAAAAAATTATAAATATGTTCTGCAACAACATGGATGGAAAATCCTTGGATCGAAAGGAAATGCAATGTGGATGAATAAAGTCTGAACTTACCTCACCAACATGATTAATGCTGTGGAAGATCACATCCCAGGAGGCCTGTCAGCAAAGGTGCTCTGACATGATCCTTCATGCGGCCAACAGGGTATGAGAAGTTGAGAAATGCTACCGGTGGTGGTCCACCATTGACATCCCTTGCATCACTGCATACATTGAGTGGGCAGCACCACATAGAGCAATGGGTTAGAAACAGGTGTTCTGGGCCACACATGTATGTGTTACTTTGCATAACATTGATGCATATAGAGTAGCTCAGTTTATATTGCTGTTGCATGCAGATCCATGTATTGTCATTCTGATGTTGCATCAGCAGAATGGTATTGTGCACATGGGTCCATACAGAGCGATGATGACCAATGAAAGTTTATTGACATGTAGCCATACAACTTAATACATACATAAGAGTGCAATCAACATGTGTAATGTTGTCTGCATTCATTTTCACAGGTCCACTGATTTCTGCACAAATGTAGTACACAACAGGTGAGTGTCTCCATATACTGTTATTGTGAATATTACCTATTATTGCCACTGCCTTCTGTTGTACTAGTGGTGTATACTGCCATATTTATATTTCTCTGACATTGTAACTTGCAGGCACATCTTCTGGGGACACAAGTAATGCACGTGCACTTACAGACAGACCAGGTATGGTTTCTCACCGTGTTCATAGACTGCGGCACTCTGTGGCACAGATGTGCTGTATGAAAATAACAGCACTGTTTTACATACAAGGGACATCTGGCCAACAAGTATACTGCACCTCACATAAGTATCACCGTATTCTGTTACTGTTTTGTATATGTCATCATGTGCCTATGCCATTGCCTGTGTAGATGACTGGATTTGCTTTGTCTGAAGTTTCCCACTGCAGGATCTGCATTACAACAGACACATTTCCATACTGGAAGGCTGTTACTGGTATGCTGCTACCTCTCCTTCATACATATCATTGCTGTTACTCTATTAATACTGACCCTTCTACCTCCACATAGGGCAGCCACCATCAGCATCTCTGAAACAAACAACTACCCCCACATAGGACAGCCACCATCAGCATCTCTGCCACAAACAACTGGCATGTGTATATATTACATACTGTATGTTTTATGTCTGTTGGAATGGTATATGCTGTCAAGTATGTGATTGATAATGCTATGTTTATGCCTTTGTTTCCCTACAACAGTTGAATTTCATCCATCGCCTCTGGTAACAGCTTCCCATGAGGACATGTCAGGTGTGTGCTATGTTTGTATTCCTCACATATGTACTATATGTTGCACATGTAACAAAATTGTTATATAGGTTGGTCAGACATGGGCAAGACCTCCAGATAAGTCATTATGATCTGTAATATTGTAGTGAAATGTATGTGTCATATGTCATTAATGATATGCAACATGTAATATAAGTATGTTTTCCTCACCTATGTCATCTGTCTCTTTTTTTAGCACATCCACTGCATTTATCCTCCATTAGCATATCTACTGATCGTAATGTGGGATCTGATGTGTCTCAGTATGGTAGCATGGCCCCTGGTACACAGGACAGAGACATGGTGCTGTAGTCTGGCCCTGATGGTGACAGTCATGTGGATGAGACTTAGCCCCAGATGTGGAGGAAAACTTATCGAGCCATTCTGACAGTGTAGGGACATCAGATGATGGACAGGATGAAGCTTGTGGGCCACAACGCCATGCTATCTGCTGATGATGTTGACACTTCTCCACATCACAGCAATATGCCCAGTGCAGTAGACATAGGCATGTAGTTGGTGTGCATGAGGGTGTCCACCTACTCCAACAGGCAAATGAATGCTGCCAGCGATGTCATGGATCTGTCATCTTTGTACTTGCCCATGCCATGGATCATCTTGCACACCAGCTGTGCATGCTGTGTGATGGACAGAAGCACAGACACAGTGAGTTCATGGTGGCATTTCTGGTCAGAATGACAGCTTGCTATCTGTGGCATGGTTTGTTGAATACCTAGGTGTGGCAGTACTACAGCAGTGCCATATTATGAGCAGGGTTCTGCATGCCTTGAGTGTGCTTAGCCAAGTGCCACACGGGAGAAGCAGGTCCATCTTAACAGACCAACCCTTGCCCACCGGTCATCAGTGTCTGTGCTGCAACTTCCACTCACTTTTGCTACTGGCTAATCTGATGTAAGCCTGGTAGTCACAACTAGAAAGTCAGCTCGCAGTCATGCACCTTCCCACAGTGTGTCTCCACATGTAGATGTCGCCCCATCAGTCTCCTCTGTGGAGCAACCAGCCAAGTGTTTCCATATGTGATCGGTACAGACAGGATGGTGGTGTAAGCTGTCAAAGTGGGTGCCCTAGACTGTGTTAGAGTAACACTTAAAGGTGATCTAATATATCCTGTAGTGTCAGTCTCACCCCATAGCAATGATGATTGCTGTGCAGACCACTGACAATGTTATCTGTTTGTGGTTGTTGTGAAGTCTGATGCCATGGAAGTCTGACACTTTTACTAACCATAGGTGACTCCATTTTGTACATTTCACTTTTATCAACACTTTAATTGGTATATATTGCTTGTGATATTAACAACAGTTATGCATTATGTCCTGAGTTGTTTTCCTGTTTGCATCTTTTGATAGTAGACATGTGGGAATGGGTTTCACAGAAGTATGTCCCTTGTTGTCTGCCATTAGCACACATTCACCACTAGGAGTCTGTATGCAAACCTGTGTCATTTGTGGCCTGAGTCGATGATCCATGTTGTGATAGATTTGTATATGTTCATACTGTTATATATTAGAATTATGTTGTTATGTCTGATGCTCAGTGTACACATCTACTGGGTAATTGCTATTAGATGCAATTTGTGCTGCTGTGATGGGATAACACCAGAACATCAATGTTTGATGTGTGTACGTCTGTGCATGTAGCTTGTCATAACTCAAAAGTGTGTCAGATGCTGCTATGTTACCTAGGCCTGGACTTGTGATCACACCCTCCATCACCCATGCCTGTATCTTCTGCCACCTGTGTTGTCCTGCTCCTCTTATAATAGCTGTGTGATGTCATCTTCAGACATTTGTGGTTTTAGGGTAATGCACCTAAACCTGCAGCTGGAAGACCACCATGTGGTGTTGTTATTAGCATATTGTGTAGCATGGTGAACACAGTAGTCATTTGTGCTGCCTTTTTCAGTGCACACCCAGATGTGTCCAGACATATGAGCCTAGCTTTCAGTACACCAAAGATGTGATGTATGATATTTTACATTGTTGCAAGCAGTCTATTGTAGCCCTCCTCTGTAGGGTCTGACAGTTCTCTGTACAGGGTCATTAGACATGGTGCAATGGGATAACCACAGTCACCAGTTGTGGGAGGTGGACACATATGTTGTCATCATGGATAATGTTGACAAGAACGTTCTTAGCTTACATCCTAGCTGTGTTCCAGTAATTACCTAGTAGTACTCCCTCAGGTATTTCACCTTGCTAGAATGCAGCCCTCAGACCACTTTCCTTCAATATGGCAGCATCAAGGACAATTCCACGGTGTGCCACCATGAAGTGTGTTATGCTGCCATCTGCTCCTCACACTTCCTGGCAATTCAGGGATGACCACCTCTTTCTATCAATATATCTGTCTGCTTCTGGATTCAAGGGGCTTTAATAGGGATGTTGGTGCAGTAAGTACCTGTGGAAAGTTTGCAAGGTTATAGAACTGGCATATGGCTGTTCTCCACTCCATGGGCATAGATGAGAAGTGCATGCATTCACCATAGCTTGCTGCACATGAGTGCCAGGAATTTGGAATTCTGAGATGATATGACCTGCAGCTGTCTGTAACTCTACTACAGCCCCATATGTCACTGGAATGCCCTAGATGCCAGTGCACCCACTTTTGTTTTGAGAGGGATGGAGTTAGCTCTCAATGTCCACATAGATGTATGTGCCCCACACATCTCCTCACAGACATGTGTTGGGCAAACATGTTGCACACAGGATGCATCAACTGTCTGGCACTCATTTCTTGATCTGACAGTTGGCTTAGTTGTAGCCTGGCTCTCTGTCTAACTGATTGCCTTCTAGGACATACAGTCAGATCCTCCTACATAGCTTACAGTACTGCAGCCTGGTGCAGTTCATTAACTGCAGATAGCATTTTTTCAGTATTATTACAGTTTCTGTAGGATACTGTGGGAATAGTGTGGCATTTACAGATGATTTTGGAAACAGAATCGGCATTGCAGTTTGTCGCATAGGTAGCACTGGGCATGCACAATATGTTTTGGAATGTAAGAGGCATGTGCAGAGTCTATAATTTTCCTATGCTTAATAATTAAGTACTCAGGCTGCTTGCAGTATACCTTCTGGAACTGCATTCCCGGCTTGTGTACTGATGTCTTCCCTTGCCATGCTGTACTGCCCCAACTAGCTTTTGGAAGCTGTCCCAGTACTTTTGATCAGGTAGCTATCTTATGCCCTAAATTTTACATGCTAGAAATATTATGGGATTTCAGTTGTTATGAACATATTTGCATATGAAGATGGGGTCTGTAAAATTATATAGTTATACTAGATTATTTATTTGTTGATTAACATTTGATTACAGGGAAAGTCCAAATGGGTAGGTGCCCACTTTCAGCACAGACCCTGCAAGAAAAGCTTTAAAGTATTACAAAAGCATTTTAAGAACAATAACTTTGTAATCTTCAAAAATAATAAAATAAAAAATCTTCAATGTAAGCAATTACACAAAATATGACACAATGGAAAGCATTGGTTCAGAACAGATGAAACTTATATGACAATGATTTAATGTTTGGAGAAATGTTAGCCAGTTTACTGGGAGTAAATGTAAATTAATATAATACAAACAGGAATTGCAATATGAAGTAGGAGAAAAAAAAACAGGGTTATTGCATATTTAGATTTAGAATCAGGGGAGAGAAATTGATTGAAGTAAGGTGGTAAGTAAAGAAAGGGAGAGTAAAAGCAGGTTTAAAATATGAATAGGTACGTCTTCACATCAGGGATATAATTTATCTTAAGGGTGACAAAGATCAGAGCCAGATTTTGGCTAGGACATATTTCAGAATGGTTTGAAAGGACTTGAGGGATGGTATTGACCTGATGGTAGGGAGTTCCAGTCCTTAACAACATGGTATGAGTAGAGACCATGCCTAGGAGATTTGATAGGTTAGTGGATAGAGAGGAGTTTCTGGCTCTCTAAAGCATCTCTCATTTTAGATGAGCTTTCTTAGTGCAATTTTTGTAGATGCAGGTCGAATTTAAGATTATAATCCACTATCATGCATAGTAATTTACTATGAGAATTGACAGCAATGGCTGAATTATTAAGAGAGAGGATTTTAAATGTTGTTTTTTTGTAAATTTATGAAAATAATATTTAAATTCTGTCCCTATTTTTGGGCCTTTGTGTCCCCCCATTTTGTCAGACTTTGTCCAGATGTCTTGTGATAAGAAGTTGAGAGGTATGGGTGTTAGTGAGATTGTTAAATGGAAGGGAACCAAGGACATAGCCTTGTGGCACACCAGTGGTGAACGGGAGGCACGGAGATAGGGTGGAGTGCCATTTTACTGACTAGTGCTTCATGGATAAGTAGCTTTTGAACCACAGAAGAGTGGGCTGTGATAGACCTAGTAAGGACATTTGAAGTAGAAGTTTGCTATGACAAACTGTGTAGAAGGCTTTAGACAAATCCAGAAATAAGGAAGAGACCAGTTTGCTGCTATCTCTAACTTTACTGACAGTATCTGTATAGGTTAGAATTGCAGTGTTAGTACTATGGAAAGGATGGAAGCCATGTTGTGTGGGGGACAGGAGTTCTTCCTGCAGGAGATAGTTTAGCAGTTATTTATGAATGAATTTTTCAAGTATTTTGGAGAGGAGAAAAACTTGCTGCAGGTCTAAATTTAGTGATGTCTGCTGAATGTCCAACTTTGTGTAGAGGGATAATGTGTGTGTGTGTGTGTGTGTGGGGGGGGTCTGTGTGTTTTTTTTTCCAGAGTGAGAGAATATGGAATTCCTGGACTGATCTATTTATAAAGATTGTAGCAGGATCAACAATGCTATTGGATGCTATTGGCTGCTATTTTAAGGTACTTGTTTGGAAGGTTATTGGCTGAACTGGGGCATTGTTTGAGTTTGAGTTTTAGTTTTATATAGGATGTGGGCACAGCTTTGAAGGTGAAAGTGGATG